>NW_010521701.1:0-19785 GCF_000687285.1 Phaethon lepturus
ACAGAAGCCACCCCTGCAGCCCCCCCGCTGCTACCAAAACTTGCCACGCAAACTCAATACGAGCTGCTGACCCACTTTCCTTGGACAGGCATCGTGGGAGCACTCATCTCCTGGCACCAGAAGGGTTGCAGGGATGCATTTTCGTGCTCCTTTGTGACAGTGCTAATGATGTCATCTGGCACAGATTACGCAAGGCTGAGTGCCACCGAAGCACAGCTGTGTGGTCCCTGGCATCTGCTTTCTTCCCCCTCTGCCACTAGGCCACTCTCAATAGGGTACGTTGTTTTCAGCCCTGGTTTTATTTACCTTTCATTGCAGAGAAACCTTTTGCCAAGGGATTAAGACTTCAGGCTGCCCAACTTAATTTGGGATCTAAATCTTCCCAGGCGGAGAGCGCTGGAGGCATTGTGCGGGGTTTGCTGGTGGTTAGCCTGAGCGGCAGCGGAATGAGGGCTCTGCTGTGCCTTTGTGCTGGTGGTGATGTGTCCTGACCGCGCTCCAGCAAGACGTCCGGGGTGCCTGTTTCCTGGCTGTGCGGGAGCTGCTGCTGCAGACCGGGCATGGGGGCTGTGTGGCCTCTTGGTCTGCAGCACGGGGGGGTCACCAGGCGGGAGAAACATACTGCTTTATGGGAGAAATTTCTTTCCAACACCTGGGGCTGGTTTATGCCCTATAAACAGGGCTTAAATGTGTTCTAGCTGGGAACTTCTCATGTATTTAATTCATTTGTTGATTTAATTTTCTTTTTTAATCCCGGTTTGCATAGGCCTTCCCTATTCTCCTTCCCTCTTTATGAAATAGTATTTGTAACTGTTGTTACAGTTCCTCTGCAGCAGTTGTTTCGTTTGGACCAGTTTTCATGTGTGTGGGTTGTGCAGGGGCGAGGGGTTGCTGTAAATTGAGCAGTTGGCTTTACTTGAAACAGTGCCGCCCCAGCCAGGCTCTAGTAGCTTTTACTTCTGCTGACAGACCAGACCAAGCCATTTTATTGATGCCTTCAAGCCTAACAAGCTATTTAGAATTAAATTTGCAGAATAGGCAGAGGAAGAAGAGTGGTGCCTTCATTTCTGGCTCAGTTCTCCTGGGCACAAATGCAGGACATTGTTGGGGAGGTGGCTCTGGTGTCTTGACCCATGATCACTACACGTTGCATTGCACTGCACTGCATCTGACCACAGCAAGGTCAGGCTGGCCGTGGGCTGGCACGGAGACCTTTGTGGGTGTTGGACAAAAGGCGGTGTGTGGTTTTGCAGGCCATATGGGAACCATCACATAAAGCTGATAGGCTTTACTGTCAGGTGTCTGCAACCTCCCGTGAGGGGAGTGATGTTGCTTTCAGTATCCTTGCCAAACTCCACAAGGAAAATTATGTTTTTTTTCCTCTTTAAATGTCTTGTGGACCTTGAGCTGACTAAGCTTTCACTTCCTGACCTAAACTTCAGTGCTGTCAATGGCTGTTAAAGGTTTGCATCATTTCACTTAAGGCTTTTCCTTACTGGATATGTGGTCCTACATGGTTTGGGCTCTTTGGGGTGTAAATTGCTGTTTTGGCTTTTGGCCCTTAACATTTTGCACAACACAGGCCTGCAGGGACTGTTCTGGGGCATGGTTCAGCTGTGCAGTGCTATTCAAATACTTGAGAGTTGCTCTGGGTTGCTCAATGTTGAGCTTAGCTGGCTGAGTCGTGGAGAAGTGCATCCCGAGTCGCCCGGTGGCCTGAATGCCACGAGCCGCCCTGCGCTCCCTCTGCTCTGCCAATGGATCCACGTGCACGTCCAGCCCACTCCAGTTACGGCAAATTGGAATATCTGCTCCTCTCCAGGTTACACCGGTCTGAGGGTGGGGATGGCAATATTCAACTCTCAAACCAGTTGGAAGCTTGGAGGCCACTGTTTTGTAATCCTTTATCATTGGGAAAGCAACGTGTGCCAGCCTGTGTCGCTGGTGCGAATGGCAAAGCAATTGCATTTGGTGGCAGGAGATGGCCGAGCTCTCACTGGTTAAACTTGCTTCTCAGCCAAACCACGTTTATGTTTAGGGCCCTAACTAGGTTGCATATACAGAGCAAAATCCAGAGGTACTGGTGGGCTGAGCCTACGCTGCCGTTGCCAGAAGTCAGCCTGTTTCTGCTGCTCGTGGCAATAAGAACTTTGCCCCGCTCATGCCTCCTCGTGTGCCTTGTTGCACAGCTGAAAATGACTGCTCAGTACTCCTCGTCTCTCGAAAGGCGGGCTGTGGGTTTGAGAAAGGTGAGGTTTGGAGAAGCTGTTAATTATGGGATAGGCTGTTGCTTTTTAGATAGTGTCCCTGGTTAACAAGAATAGTTCTGCTGGAAATGGATAATATTCTTAGGAGGGTTTGTGCCTTATCTGTCATGCAGAGGGTGTTGCCAAAGTTTATCTCTGCGCAGCTATCCTTGGAGTAATTATTCATTACTGAACCATTGCTTCAAGGTGGGGCTGGGTTTAGTTTTTTAGAACATTTTTTCCCCTTAATGCTAACGTTTTTCCCCAAGAGGCGTTTCCCCTTCCCTCACTTGAAAAACAAATAAGATCATCATTATAGACTTTTTTCAAAATTCAAAGTAGTTTTTCAAATGCGCAATTTTCAGACCATCTTTGTTTAAAAAGTCTAAGCTAAAATATGCAGTTTTAATAAGGTTTAAAGTCTCTTTAGTCATATGAGTTTATTACCTGAGTGAAAACTCAATGCTGAGACTTTCCCACTAGAATAAGAAGGGGTTTGCATATAGATGATTCAGTTTTGCTTCTTGGTTTCGACCAGACAATCTATGCCAAAACTGTGTGCATCATCAGTACGGTTTTGAGTAAGTAATGCTTTTAGCTGACGTCTACAATGGTTGGAAAAGAAAGGAGAGAGTGAAGTTCAACATCCATCGGAGAGCCATAAAATGTCTTTATAGATGATGTTGCTGGTGAATAGGACTGTATGATTATATGGCCGGTGTATTGCAAATTCTGCTGGGAGAGCTTTGCAGCTTAGAGATAATGGTGGTGGCGGCTCACTTGTACTTGCCCATTGAATCACTTTGTGTGCTTAATGTTATTTGCTTATCTGGTGCTGATGAAATCTCATCAGCCCTATTGTAATGGGTTTAAGGCTCAACCCTGCCAGGCCTTGGAGGGCAAGCTGTAGGAAATGCTTCCTGAGTTGCACGAGACGGGCAGCGCTTGGGGGAAAGGCATCTGTTGAGTGGGCATTTCTTCAGCTAAAAGCAAGAAGCTGCAGGAACCATGTGGGAGCTGGATCCTCCTCCTTGCCCCTTGGCTTGTGCCAGTTTGAGGAGTTTTTGTTCTTCTCCACCACTGACTGGTGCACACAGTGGCTCAGGCACAGAGCGACTCTGCTCCTCTGCCTGCCGTGCTGCAGACATGGCGGGAGGACATTGTACTCCTTCTGCTGGGAGATGCTTCTGCTCCCCATAGCAAACTGTGCATCAGCCCTCAAAATCACTGTGTCGAAATGAATGAGCATCCAGGGCATTTCGTAAACTGCAGCCAGGTTTCAGCTGCTCTCAGGGCCCCGTTGAGTGTTTTTTTGATGGATCTTTGTGGCTTTTGGTGGTGCTTTTTTCCTTGTAACAGAAAAGGCAGCTCTTTCTCTCTTGTCTTTGAAAAATTAATGGCTACATCCTCCAGCGCTCATCTCCAGTCCTTTAGCTCTGAGATGGCTGAATCCTGCCATGCAGGAAGCTCAGTGGGAACGGGGCAGGGACGCCTGGCTGTGAGCAGCACAGCGTTAAAAGCCTTCTTGCAAAGCTCAGGCAGATAGCAAGATCGTCAGCTTCTCTGGAAAACAGCCGGACGTTTCTTTGTGCTGAAAAGCCCTGGCACTGGCAGGTCAGCGGGAAGCAAGCGACAGTCAGCCCTGTGACCAGGCGGCTCTGCGCGCCCGCCAGCAGATCCACCGGCCTTTGCTGAGTCATTGCTCACTGCTATTGTGCCAGGGTTGCACAGATGCTAAATGCTCTATTCAGAGGAAAAGTGGAAGATCTTCAGCTGTGTCGGATGCTGTCCATGGAGTCAGCAGATGAGCCTCCGGCGGGGTTTGCGAGCTCACTAGCTGTCAAGCTAGGATTCTTCTCTGGATGGTGTCCCGGGAAATTCTTATCCAGAGGCAAGAAAGGACTAAATGTATCTTTCCAGGGAGATTGGGGGAGACATGAATTGCTCTTTTCCAAAAGCAGGTGGGAGAAAGAGAGAAAGGGAGGCAGAAAAAGGAAACAGTAAGCCTCATTTAAATCCAGCACAGCAGATTTGTGAGTGGTTTGCCTCTGGGTCTGCAGTTGGGAAGCAAAGATGTTAATATCTGTAGATGTTTAGTGATCTGAGATGGGCTGGGAGGACTGTTAGGGATGACCAGTTGTGAGTCGAATAGGAACTGCTTCTCCCATCCATGTTTTCCTACCAACAGACAGGGCAGTGCATGGGGAAAACTGCTCTACCCAGTCCTGTGTGTGCATCTGGGGCAGAGAGGTCACTCTTCTGTACATGCACACACAGATATACAAACGAGCAGCACATTTGTGTGTCATTTTACACTCATGTTCATGCCCAAGTTGCTTTTGTGGCCTGTACACTAGGTTAATGTTCTATTTTACTATTTCAGTACTAAGTAGATCTGTAAATAGTATCAAGCAGCGGCCAGATGAGACCAGGATATAATCAATATGATCCTTTGAGCTCTGGGAGGAGGGCAGCCATATGTCCAAATAATTAGGGCCCACCATTTTTGGGGCAAAAATGAGGTACTTACTTAATTCTTTCCTATTTTATACCTCCATTTTTATGGGTGATTTCTTTTCAGGGCAAGTTCTCAAACTTACTTGGTACAGTTCTGTCAAGTGGCTTTGTAGCTGTCTAAGGCAGAAGTTAAATTGCATAGTCATCTTGCTGCTGAGGCTTAAAAAAATCTGTGTGAGAGATCTGGTTACTAGCACTGGAGTTTCTCTTGCGTAGTTCCATATATCCAGTTAATTTATGGCCAGCAAACAAAACCACATGAGTTTGCTTCCTTGCTGCTGGTAACCTGAGCTTTGTTGCTGGATTTATTCACTCCTGTCGGTCATGGAAAACGTGCGATTACACTAATAGCTGGTTATTAATCACTGCCAATGGCTGTAATTATATCGGCTATTAGGAAGTCAACTAAAAGCAATGTCTGTTCAACAAGCATGGAGAATAAGGAGAAACACGGTCCCTGCTACACAGAAGTGGATAATGTTTGTTGGAGACTTCATTCCCTTTTGCAGATAAATGCATGTTAGAAAAATAACTCTGAATTTTAGCACCTTTCTACTTCCACTCCAGTGTCCAGACCTATTTACTGTGCCTCGCTCTATACCATAGTGTTGGCTTTCTGAGCACTGCAAGAAGGAGTCAGGGTCAAGCAGCCATTGAGCTGTCCTCTCAGACCCACAACCAAGCGAGACCCTCTTCTCTAAGAGTGCCTGGTCCAAATCCGTGTCTGAAGAGTCCTTGTTTACCCCTGTATGTCAGTTTTGGATTGCTTTTAAGATGATCAGTCTGTCGTGATAGCTATGTATCCCTGCTGAGTGTATCCACAGGGGTCAAAGACATCCCTTCCTGCAGCAGCGTCACACCTTACCGGCAGACACTTCCGTTGAGAGACTGATGAAAGTGGCAAATTCAGAGTTTGGAGCGTGCAGCGGAAGTATGTCTGCACTAAGTGTGCTGCTCCTGGTGATCACCTGTGACAAAACGGTGTCCTGTGTGCACCAGGATGGTCATTTTGCTTGGGATATCTTAAATACCTGTGGAATTTTGATATTGCAGCTGGGCAGAAGTTGTATATATCCTTACTGTGATGGATGCAGTGACTGTCACATGCTTTTGCTGGTGCAGGAATAATTAGACCTTCCCTTTGTTCACAAGGAACATTTGTTCTTTTATATGTCTTTTATGCAAAGTCCATGTTTTCCTTTTGGCTCATGCCCATAGGTGAATTTTTTACAGCCTCTGAGTGTGGATTGCTGTAACCTCCTGTGCTGAGAGCTTGGTGCAGCTCCACTGTCTGTCTGGAGCAGCCCTTTTAGGTCCCAGTTTGGCATGTTAGCACTCCCTTGCTGCTGCCGTCCTCCATTTGATGACTGTGGACAAAACATACTTTTGGTGGATTTGGAGGCACTAGCATTAGATACTCTGGGGAGTATTTCAGCACTGGTGTGAAACCCAGTAGGTAACATGTATCTTGTGCTGTGACCTTCCCTGAGCACAATGGTGTGATTTCAGAGCTCATCAGGAAAAGGGAACAAAGTAGGTATCTTCTTACAGTGGCTGAAAAGATGGTTGGCTGTTGTTGGCTGATTGCTTGCAATAGGATGTTTAATGCTCCTGGAAATTGTCTGATAAACTGAAACTGTCTTGTGGAGCAGTAGGTGTGAGCACAACTGGGCTCCAGGGGAAGGCATGTTTCTGTCAGGTTTTGTCTGATGGGTGTTTGTTTTTACTCTCCTCTTCAGGTAATTTTGCTGAGAGATGGCGGAGCAGCGTCAGGACATCACCATGATGGAAGATCACGCAGCTGGCCAGGAGAAGCACATCCCATCAGGTGAGCACCTCTGGGAGGAGATGGTGTAAAGGACCTGCCTTGCCCACTGCTGAGAGAACGACCTAAGTGGGGAGAGCAGAGCCAGCATGCGAGCGGTCCTTGGGGATGGCCAGGAGGAGGTGGTATGTGTGTCTGGAGGTTAGCGTGGATCAACTGGCTGCCGCCAGTGGACAGTAGGTAGCCCACAAGATGCTCTGATGTTCACAGTCACAGGAAGATGCTGCTGTTTGATATCATTGCCCAGCAAGAGCAGAACCACTAGTATCCAGACTAGTGTTGATTTTACTTCTACAGCTTTGCAAATGTGTGTTTCTGTATTTACTCCTTAGTTTGCTATAAAAACACAGCACTGCTTTTATTTGGAAACACAGCTCAAGGCTGCTGCTTGCTGCCTGCTTTTCTCACCTGCACAGGGAGATGGGGGGAACTGAACAGAGAGCTCTGGGAGTGGGGGCCATGCAAGAGTCTTTTGCCCCATATTTCAGACCTGCATTTCTCAAGAACCTTTTTCTTTCTCATTCCACCATGCTCCACAATTGAGCTCGGAAACCCACATAACACCAGCAAACCTGGTGGGGACTCACTCCTGGCTATGCTCCATATAAACATCATCTTAATTTTCTTTTCTTGAGGTGCTTTGGACACACCTTACACCAGATAAATGGATTGCCTCTGTCCTGGAGAGAATCCACAGCATCCATTCATCCTGGGTTCTGTAATGCATTTCAGTCTGATAGCTCCTCTCAGCTTGTAGCCTCAGCTTTGCACATCACAGGTTCACAGGGATTTTGCTTATGTTAGTTTGAATCTTCGTTTCCAAGTCATTTTCTCCAGTTCTTATTATTTTATTTGCCCAGACTCCTTGCAGAGAGATTTGTACCTCTTGCCCTACTCTTCCAAAAGATGACTTTTGCAATCACGTCTTCATGCAGTACATTATGTGCTACACCAGGCCCTTTACAAAGACTTGCTGGTTAGCAATGATTAGAATTAATGCATCATGGAAGTGTTCATCGGCCTGCTCTGGGAGGGAGGCTCATGGCTCCAGAAATGGCAGAGAGGACAACAGTGACTCAGAAGTTGTACATCTTTTCTGCTTATGTTGCTAAGATCTCCTTTCCTGCTTGTGCCATGCTTTGTTGTTTCTAGCTGTCCGGTTCACTGGGCTTTTCTTTTGCTGATGGGTTTCCGCTTGTTCCTTTTGGTGATGACACTGGTGCTTTTGGTTGGCATTTTCACGCTTTGCTTGCATATTAGTTCAGGTGTTTTATACTCTCCAATTACAGTTTCTTGCTGCTGTGGATCTGGGCAATCAGAGTTCATAGATCACAGGCCATAATTGATAGCCAAGGGCTTGTTCTAAGTATTTGAATGTTTTCCAGGCTATCCCCTTCAGATACCAGTCGATGACGGATCGGATGAGCCTGTTTCTGAAACATCTGACGCTAAGAGCACCCCAACTACGGAAGGTGGGAGCTCTTTGACTTACTGCTTTGAAACCATGATGAGTGGGGTCATGATAAACCTTGCCGAAAGACTCGCCGCACCATGTTCTGGTGGGGTTTCTCAGGAGGAGTGTCTGCACTCTTGGACAAATGCTCTTCATTAGTCTCATCAGAAGCGATGTTTGCCATTCTGCAGAATGAGATAATGAGCTTTAAAGGAGGAGAGTGGGTTGGAAGGCAAGAGAAGGTGAAGTGTTTATTATAGTTCAGGAAGTTGCTTGTGTTTTGTTTCCTGAAGACTTTTTACACTGCAAGGTCCCATTAGGTCAGCACAGCCAGGAACAATCCCACACTGTGTGCTCCCAGGGCCAGAGGTTTGCGTTGTTGTGCTCCCCCAAGATACTGCCAGCACGTCCTGGTCACTGGTTCCCTTTCAGAGTTACCTGTACCTCATAGCTCATTTTTTGCCCCCTCTGTATTTATATGTTCATTAGTACAGCGTAATTCACGCTGGAATGATGAGATGGGCAGAGTCTATACATAAAACAAAACTTTATGCTGATGTAAAGGTCATATTGATAGGACTCAGGGCATGTCTGTGCTGCTCCAGAGTGTCATCTGAATGCTACGTTTGTAGAAAGAATCTAATTCCAAAGTGGTCTAGAGACTTGTTCACTGTTTTAATTAACTGCATTTTTTGTGTTCCTCTGGCTGCTTTAATCCCAAGTATCTGCCTCTTGGAGACTTCAGGTAAAGGCATTAGTTTGCAAAATTTATCTAAAAGAAAGGTGGACAGAGATGCTGACCAGTTCCAGCCCTGTCCCGCTGGAGGTGTGGGCCGACTGGTTTTCTGTGAAGTGTCTGTGTTCCTGTGAATGCAGCTTAAGAAATCAGTCTGTAAAACCTGGCTGGTGCACAAAGGGACGTTGGCCCTCTTTCCAGTTGGATCGGGGCTGTCACAGCGAGCAGACATCCCTGGGATAGATGAAGACAGGTATCTGCCTGTCTCAGAGCTGCCCAGAGCACGACGCAGTTTATGACGGTATCTGATGGGAGCTGTTCTTTCCTGCTGCAGACCAGTGATGTCTCCATGCAGATAGCATTGCAGTGCATGTAGATCAGGCACCGGTGGCTGTCTTTAGCTGTGTGTTTTCAGACAGTGTTCATGGTAATGCCTCCAGCTGCATAAGAAGTGGAGAGATGCGTAGTTTGTGTGGCAGAGGGGACAGCTCATGGTATCCCTGCAATGCTGACTTTGCTGTGTCATGCTCTGTTGTCTCCCTCCACAAGCACTGGCTCAAGGGAGGGAGTCGGGTGCTTTTCTGAGCAAAACATTCTTCACGGCATGTCCTGGCCTCCACAGGGTTTTGCCACTCAATGGCTATGTGAAAGCTGCGTTGTTTTTCAGATGCCACAGCACCTTTAGTGGAGGAAGGAGACCACGAGGATCAGGGTGGTATCGAGCAGCACGGGGAGATCCCAGAAGGAACCACAGGTGAGGGAGACGCAGGTGCAGTTTCATCTCTTGATGCAGACAGAGCAGAGAGCTGGACTGGTTAGTGCTTTAAAATAACACTGCAAAACTCTTGCAGGCAGTGCTTTGCTCCTGATGCGTGCTTCTTTCTTCTCCACGGCCTGCAGAAATAATTCCTAGCTTACAGTTGTCCTCTTGCCTTCCCCATCCTGGGGGAAACTTGCAGCCTTTTTCTTCTCTCTTTCTCAGCTCTACATCTGACAATCTTTCTATCTGGTGTCTCTGTGGTGGCTTCGCCTCCCATCTCCAGGAGCAGTGCTTACCTGCAGATCCCGGTCATCTCTGTCCCTCTGCCAGCAGCCCCACTTTGCTGGCGAGGCGAGGCGGTCACCGCAGGACCTTGCTGCTTGTCTCACTGGCACTCTGCTCAGCCCAGCCCATGCGGTTGTCTTTGAAGCGGCAGGTGAAAACCAGGCCACTGCAGCAGTTCTTTGGCTGCCGGCATGTTTTAAGGATAATGCAGAGGAAGTGAAGTGGCTAATTTGGCCTGAATGCTCTGTGGGGAATTACTGCACCTGGGCCTGGTTTTCTGGGGAGGGATGGGGGCCTTTCAGAGGCAAAGTAAGAAGAGAGTGAGCTGCAGCAGTGCTGTGTGTGTACAAGAGGGCAGGAGCTCCTGAGGGAGTCAGGTCTGTATGTGAAAAATGAGTGTATGTATGTCCTCTGTGCAGCAGCTGCTGTCTTTTCCTAGAAGACCTGAGAAAGGTAGTGGGTGGAAATGGGCTTCTGTCGATGCCCAAACACTGAAACGAGCCCACAGCACACTCCCTTGGGCAGCCAAATTGTCTGTCCTGTATCCAGTCCCCAGGCTGCTTGCTGGTGGAGCCCTGAGCTGAAACACAAAGCGGCTTGCCTGCTAGCAAGGATGCGCGGTCTCTGGTTCAAGATTTGACTGTACCAGGGAGCCAGGAAGAAGCAGTGTGCCCTGAATTCTTTAGAAAAAAATGGGAAAAATGGAGAAAGTCCTAGTTTGACTGTAGAACTGTGACATACAAATATAATTGATTAAACCTGTTTGAAAGTAGTCATATAATAAATTGAAAAAACTTTGGTAGAGACAAAACATCACTTCTGTGAAAAAAATTGTGCTTCTGTAATGTACCAGTATTCCTGAAATGTCAGATTTATATCAGACTTGGGTTTACTGGTGTCACATAGCCTTGGCAGAGTTCATTACAGTAAGCTAGGTAGCAGACACCAAGAAGGTAGGGCTCAGGTAAGACAGTCATGTGAGTGCTGCCAGCCGTGTAAACGCTAGGTGGGGGTAGACGAAGGGATATAAATCCACAAGTTTCCCTGCTCTTTAACAGCCTGTTTTCTGCACCTCTGCCTGAAGGAGCTTGTACTAACCTGCCACCCAGGATGTGCGAATTGGTGAAACACTCCCCCAGTCTGGCAGAGCACAAGCTGAATAAATCTAGCTAGATCCATCGTTGGCATAGGTTGATTTCCTTTCTGATACTGCCCTGCTCATAATGCAGCGCTGATGGGCAGAATCAACAGGGAGGTAAATAAATTCTCCAGACACACGCTTAAACTTAATTCTTGTTTTGATCATGTTTCTCCCATTCTTCCTCTGAACTGGGACCAGCTGAAGAAGCAGGCGTAGGAGCCACCCCCAACCTGGAGGACCATGCTGCAGGAGATGCTGCTCAAGGTTAGTGAATCATCTGTCACTGGGGTCCAGTTATTGCTGCCCACACGTGCGGCTGGTTGCTAGTGGCTTGGGAATTTTCTTCTGTAGTGCAAATGCTCTGCACTGTATGAGCTGTTGTGCAGTCCTCCCTGTTCTTGACAGGGGAGGGTCATACATGCTTTGAATGTTATACTCATTTCAGGGATCTGCAGCTTTTCATGCACCAAATTTCTCTCTCAGATGGCTGAAGCCCTGGTGCTTGTTAGTCCAGTTTGCAAAACAGGGCATCCTCCAGGCTAGAAAAGGTAATAAGCAGAGCCAAAAGGAACTGCTCAGCATTGAACAGTCAGTTTTGGGCCCTGCATGTCACACATGAAATAAGTGAATTGTTTAATTCCAATTACTGTGTCTCTTTCTAATGTAAAACATGTCTCAAACCTACTCACTGATGCCCTGACTCTGAGAAAGGTGGTGTTTCCTCATCCCAGTCTTAGGGAGTGTGACTGACAAAGCCAGGCATGATGGGCAGTGAGCATTTTTAAAGCGTTAATTGTGTGTCTGCTCAGATGAGCCGAGAAATTATCCAGGGACCTCTTGGCTATCTGGAGAGCCTCTCTTGACTCTGCTCAGTTCAGACTTGATGGAAAACTTCAGGATGGGATTTTCCCAAAGCACCCACTGCTAACTTAATTCTGTGCCCAATGGGGCAGACTTATGGGTTCAAACTCACTTTGATATTGCTGTCTTGCTAGCACTAACACACCATAGCGCTAATTTGGTGTGCTGTTTAAAATCTTAGTTAAACCCCATTTTATGAGGTAGTTTTCTGCGCAGTAGACGTAACAAATTCCTCCAATTGCTTGGGCAGCGTCTTTCCTCCACATGGCTGCATTTGTGCATTTACAGACATCTATGTCTTTTAAAGAAGTCAATAAGTCTTTGCCTTCTCAGCTCAGGGCAGAATTGAGGTCGTCTTTGCTTTTCCACACACAGTTATGTGCAATCTGCTCCCTGCAATTAAAAAAACCCTTTACTTGCCTGTCCAGTGGTTTTTGGACTAGCAACTCTTCTGTATTTAAAATAGTGGCACCACTATAAAAGAGAAAGCAAGATTGTTAGTAGGAGGGGGGTGAAGTTCCCTCTTCTGTCTGCCCTGTTCGGTCTGGTTCTAGCTGCTGTTTCTCACTAGATTTTTAATAGGACCTTTCTATACTGTCCTGGGATCTTTCAGCTGTCAGATATGGAGACATACAGCTGGCTGGAGCTCTGATATAACCTGTATATGACATTTCTAAGTTCTTAAGTAAATTATTACTTCTGTGAAGGTGGACTTGGAATAAATGCGCTGCTTCCTTTTAATAGTTCTGTTTGATTCAGAGGAAAATGTGATTATCAATACACACAGAGCGTCTCGGATGTCTTGTTACTAGCTGCCGTCATTTTTCATGTTGTGGGATTTGAAAAAAATGATCTTTGCAGTGAAGGTGGAGCGGATTAAAATGCCTTCAGAGTCTCAGGTGGAGAAGCGTCTTCTGATGCACCATTTTCGCTGTGCTAGCATTCCGCCAGCTCTTGACCTTGTGCTGCATGTTTGCCTCAGAGCTGCCAACAGGTCCTGGAGTATGGAAGTACAGCTAATAAACTGTCCACATCTCTGCACCGGTGATCGTTAATGGTCATGCTGTTTGTTTGCAGAAGAAATGAGCCAGGACCGTCTGCTGGCTACTGCATAAACACCCTTCAAATCCCTGTGGTCATAAAAGCTGTTTCTTGGTGCCACATTTCAAATATTATGTTCCAAATAGGTACCAATTTAGGATTTTTTCTTAAACCACAATTTCCGAGGTCTTTGTGTGGTAGTTTCACTTAACCATTATGGTTAAAGTGGGGAGAACATTGATAAAAGACAGAGTCAGTCTTCACTTCTTCTTTTCTTGTTTTAATGTTGTTTGTTAATTTGACAAAGCAACAGTTGACATCTCAGTACTGAAGTGCTCTGATCTAGGCTCTTTAGTTTACCTGATCAGTGCTCAAAAAGACCGGAGTATTTGAAGCTCGACAAATTCATATTATAAGATGCACATTCTTACTAGAGCAGTTGACTTTGAAGCAATTTATGTTATGTTCAGGGTGAGTTCTTCATTGCTCAGTGCATCTTTGTTTCAGCTGAATGAATTTCTAACAGAAAAACTCCAGCTCAACCAGAATATATGGCTTAATGCAGCAATTGTTGGGTAAAATTGTCTGTGTCATGCATGAGATCAGCGATAGAACAGAATTCTGTCTTTTACCCTCCCGAAAAAACGATCTGTGTCTCTGTGACCTTCGGTTGTGGGTCTTAAATGTTGTGCTTTCTCCTCTGCCCGAATGGTGGCAGCAGTGCTGGAGCTCTGATGAGTCTGAATGGTTGCACAGTCCAAAATTGCTGTGGCCATGTGGCTACAGCCACATTTTTACTTAATAGTCCTTTCCACTGAGGCTATCTTCTCCACTGGCTATTGAAATACACAGCAATAAGAGAGAAGACATAGGATTGCTCTTCCCCAAGCTCATTAGCAATAGAAATGTTCTGGAGAACAAAGCAGAGATGGTTTGAGCTCTGGGAGGATGTAACTGGTGCCATGTCTGCATGAACATCTCCTGCAAGGGAGGAGAGGACTTGAAGGGCTTTTGTAAGACAAAGAGGGGAGGATATCTGGCCTGTTTTGTTTAGGCCCTTGAGGGAAGAAGAGGTGGTCACTGACCAGCAAACTGATGGTCCAGTGGTGGTGTTATGTTAGAAAATGGGTGTATTCTTGGTTTCTGAAAACCTCTGTAGCTAAACCAGCTCATAGACCATGGATGTGGCAGATGTTGGCCTTTATGGCACATGCCTGGGATACCCCAGCCACCTCTGCAGCCAGGTCCAGGGAGAAGTCTGGTCTCCTACCTGCTGTGGCTGTCACTGTTCCTGATTCCCGTGGCGATCAGAGTTTCTTTAAAGGCAAAAGCCACTGTAGAAGTGAGTTGTCTGTTCAATGGGGCGATGTGGGACTTGTTTTTTTCCTCTAGATTGATAGTAGAAATCCTTGGTCTCTCTTCAGTGTTACTTATTTGACATGCCTGTGCTAATTGTTTGCCCATGCTTCGTACCCTGCATCTTCAACTCCAGGGGAGCCAAGCTCTCCAAAGCTACAGCCTGGTCCTCAGGAGCATGTGGGAGATGCAATAAAAAGAGAAAGCCCACCCACAAAGCAGGTAGCTGGGGTTCTTCAGCAGCCTCTTCGGTCACATGAAATGAAGGCTACAACAGCAGCTCCCACCAGAATCGAGGTCACCATCCCAATACCCCTGGATATGTACCAAGACTCCAGAGCATCTGAAGACAGCAATGAGTTGTGGGATCATCAAGGCAGAGAAGGCATTGGTGTGGATCCAGTGCTGGGAACAGAGCTAGGTCGTGATGTGCACACTGAGGGGTTGGCAGGAGCAGGTGGCACAGATGACTCCCATATTAAAGGTGGGCCATCTCCTTTATATACCAGAGCTCCATTAAAAGAAGATGCCAGTGGACAGGAAAGAGATGAAGACCGTGATATTGATGAAACTTCTGAACGGGATTTGCTTTCCATGGTGGGACAGCATGTTTCACCAGGACCTGAAATGGGCTTGTGTCCAGCAACAGCCAAGAAAACTCTTGAAGAATATGCCTTTGAAGAAAACAAGTTCAAAGATGGCCTCAGAGACATACCAAGAGAGGCACTTCTTGTTGACACTGGATCACATAAAGCAGGAGGGGACCAAGAGGAGAGGAGACAGCCATTGAGGGGAGAAGAAGACACAATTGTCACCCCATCAGAGCCTTCTGAAATCATCTCCCAAAAAGAAGCAGAGCCCAGGGAGGGAGAAGATTCTGGACCCCTGCTAGAAACAGCCAAACTCCCTGTTGAGTTAAAAGATGACATGGAAGACAAAGATGCTCCTTTGGAAGAGGCTGTGCCAGATACAGGAGAACGCCGGACACCGAAGAAGAAACCTTGTGCGCATGTTTCAGATAAAGCTGTCAGTCGCGTCCCTCTCCTAAAAGGTGTGTGCACCGTTTGCCTGCCCTGAGCTCACGTTGCCGGTGGCTTGCTCATGACAAAGCTGCCTGAACCAGTACTTCAGCTTGCTGCCACCTCTCGAATCCTGCTGCTTGGGAAATGGCCTGGACCTTTGCTGTGAACTGATCTACAAAGCGCCGCTGCTTCTCCCTCTCCCTGCTTCCCTCTTTAGTTTAGTCTTGGATATCCTGGCATACTTGCCGGACCCCTATGCTTCGGTTTTGCGTCCCTTGCATGGTGCTGGCGTGTCCCCAGTTATGCTTTGTTCACCTGTTTTTGTTTTGATTTCCTTGGAGCTGTGGGGTGGGCACATTAACTCACACCAGGCACCTTCACAGAGAAGACGAAGACTGGATGGACGTTGTTCTGGCATGTTGGAGTGGGGCTAACCCGGTGTAGGCTGCAGCTTGTTCCAGCAAGACACGTGCCATCTGGTTTGCATGTGTCCACTGTCCAATAACTCTTTGTGTTGGCTTTCCTGAAGAGGAGGGAGGAGGAAAGAGGCAAGGGAGATGGCAGGTGTAGCCATGGAAAAGGCCCCACATTGGTCCTGTTTCTTGTACTTTTCTCTTAAATATCTGCTACTGACTGGCCACGTCCAGTGCTCTTACAAAGCATCCTTCTCTGATCCCAGTTCTGGACAGCATGTCCCTGGGTGGTCCAATGCAATGTCTGATTTTGGGGTGTTTCGTGGGAGCTGCCTGTGTGTGTGGAGGCCTGGCTCTGGGGTGCATCTAATGAGTGTGTCTCTGGGCTAGGCTGGGCTGGGAGGGCAGTCAGACCCTGGAGCTGCTGTGTTCATGCAGCAATCTCAGTCTTAGCTGTCTTGGGTGAAGGTCTGAATTCTCCGCTGAATGCATGAGCATCCCTGCCAACAGAGCAGCTCTTAGACCTTTTCTCTCTCCAAGAGCTATTTTCTACCGTTACTGGGGGACAGAAGGATGTCACTAGGGACCCTGCTCAGTGGCCAAATGCAGGTTTTGCAGCGAGTCGTGTTAATAAGCTGGGGCAGCAGGACATGTTAAAACCCGATGGTGTCGCACCGTGTTGTACCTCAGCTCTGGCTCTCCAGGGCCTGGCCTGGGGAAAGCTCTGCCTTTCACCCCAGCGCCACATCCCAAAAGCTGGCTTGGCTGTTTCCATTAGCCTGGAAATGCTGCTCTGGTTTGCGGCAGAGAGAGTGTGCTTTTTGCTGCGTGGGGTTCATGAAGAAATTGTTGATGTAGCTTTTTCCATTGGAGCTAAAGCTCATAACATATTTCTCGTATTTCACTACCTAATAAGCCAGCAGGAAGCTTCACACATGTGCTGCAGGGCATTGGCATGGCTTGCTATCGCTCGCATCGGAGCCTGAAAACAATGGCAGGTTGGGGATGCATTGCCCAGGGTCAAGCAGTTTTTGGTTCAATAGGAGGAATTTCTTTAATAATTTAATGGTCTTTTCCTTCAAAGACAGAGATACTTCATGGCTGTTCAGCTCCAGCCTTGCGGCTCCAGTCTGCAGTTTAACTGAATTTGGGAAGAGTAGTGCGTCCAGCAGCTCTGGGAGTGGCTGCTGGGATGGGTCAGTGCTGGATTAACAACATGGTTCATGTCACTGAGAAAGGGTTGCCCCCCCAGGACAAGTTTCCAAAACACTGGGGAGAATATCAGCAGTTTTTCCTCCCAGATTAGGGAGGAATTAGGTGAAGACTAGGAAAAAGGGTTTTGTTATGAGTGCCTTCTGGTACAAACATTACTTCCTCCCTGTTTCTAATCTCATGATTAGCAATACTGCAGTCGGTTGTGCTTGTAGACTAATGGGACAAAACACTGAAATATTGTCAGAGTCACTGTAAGCTTGATATGAATCAAGTAGGACAAATCTAAAACCTTAAGACCCTGCAGGGTCTGACCCAGATCAAAGGCGCAGTCTGCTGGGGAAGCAGAAACCAGTGTGTCAGAAGAGGTGGGAATTAACAATGGCCAGGTATAAAAATGCTTTGCAAAGCTAACACACTGAACAACAACTTTAAATGAGATCACGGGCAACCTGGTGTTGCTAGGATTGGGGCATCCTTCAACTGTAGTCTTTATTTATATGATTGTTAGAACCAGTGGATGTTTTAGAGAGGGAGACTCATGTTTAGGGTTGAAGAGGACTGTTCTGTCCTAAACTGAACAGATGCTACTGGAGCTGAGTCCAAATCTGGGCAAAATAGTCTCATCCAAACCTTGTTGCATGTGTCTGATGCTCCCGTGGTGACTAATGCACTGTTGCTTGTGCACAGGATAATCTGTTAACCCAGAAAGAATGTGTTTACGATGTGGAAATATTTCTGCAAGAAATGACTGACTTTGTAATATTTCTAAGAATAGTATTTAATTTAAAGGAGAGCAGAAACATGGAACACCCACCCAGCATGCATGTTGCTGTAGCGCAGGCATTATCATCCCTCTGGAGTTTACTGACCAGTCCCAAGAAGCGTAACTGTGTGTGGTTCCATTTGTCAGGTCGTATTGACAGCAAAGACAAGGAAGGGACCGAAGCTGAGGAAAAGAAACCGAAGGTAAGCTAAAAAGTAAAACCAGAGGTGACATCAACTCACTATGTGCTGTCCATGTTCCTGATTCCCTCTCCTGCTCTCCTGGACTGCAGTTGTGCCTCTTAGGAAACCTTGCCATTATCTTCCATTCTTCTGTCTGTCTTTCAAGAGTGTTTTTATTTTTTTCCTCCCTCACCCTGGTTTGGATGGTGCAATCCATGGTGCTCCTTGAGGGTGGGGAAGCGAACCAAGTCTAAAACAAACATGTGGTTCATGGGGTTGGGTGGGTGGTTAGAGAAATCATTTTCTCAGCCTGAGACTGGAAAGCAGACAGCTGGCTTTGCTGGGGCAAACTGGTGCAAAACCAAACTCAAAACTGCATTGGGCTGTACTGGGGACAAGCAGCGTGACAGTGAAAAGAGCAAGACATTATTAAAATTACATAATCTAGGCCTTGGAGGTGCTGTGTTCTGGGTGAGGAACAGAGTGTAATAGTGGGTAAATTCCAGAAGCTTAAAGATATCTGTCACAGTGCTAATTTGGACGAGGTTTAGTTCAACTGACCATTAGCCTGGCTAGTGCCTGGGCAAGATCATGGACAAGCTGATGGACAGTTTAGTGGGTGAAGAATTAAAAGTGAGGAATATAATTATTTTCAAACAATGTGAAATTAGGTCTTTCTCTAGGGAGGTTTGTCAGGGTTGTATCAGGCTAGGCATTTGACATGATACCAAGCAATTGTCTAGATAAGAAACAGTGATCCATTATTAATAAAGTAGGTATGATGGGGTTGAGAGACCTGGGAGCAGTCATCTGCATCTCCCAGAAATGCTGGTGTTGATAGTGCTGTACCTGCAGCATCTTTGCCAGTGGAGCACATCCAGAGTTTGGGGGTAAACAGAGCAGTTTAGATGGTAAAATGTGCCAGTGGTGTGGAGGGTGGTGGCAAGGGCAGGCTGTCACAGGGTGACACTTTCCTCAGAAAGGGACGTGGGTGTTGCTGCACCCTGTGGGAGGAATAGAGCTGAGGTATCGCATATTCGCTGGTGCAGCCATGGGACCTTGGCAGTGCCCTGGGCCCTGCAGCTCTTGCCCAGCTCTGGGAGCTCCCAGCAGGGAGAGGGCAGTACCAGCCATTACCTACCCCCCACCCAGTTCTGTATTGCACCTTCTAATCCTATTTAATGTTGGTGTTCCCCTTTTGTTCCCCTCCTGTACTGATTTTTTTTGTTGTTCCAATTTTATTTTATTTCCATGTTTAAGAAATCCTCACCTTCCACTGCCAAACCCCCAGGCGATAGACCCTCCATCCCCCCCCAACGACACACCTCCTCTAGCACAACCCCTTCGAAAACACCCTCCAGCCCTGCTTCCACCTCTAAACGAGTGTCTTCTGTCACATCCCGACCTGCCGGTACAGAGACGCAAGAAACAAAAGCCAAGGTAAGGAAATGGGATGTGAGAGAGGGAAAGCTGCCCTGGGGAATACCTTAAGGCATTCCTGACAGGGCGGATTGATAGTGCTTGGCTGGGCAATCTCTCCACGTCCCATTCAGTGGAGAGGGTGGGATGTGCTTCTCCTTCACCTTCCAGTGGCTGTGGCCAGACTTGGCTCCAGTTTTTGTGTTTGAAGCAACTGGGTCCATCTCACCAGCACATAGGCCCCTTGCTCTATGTTAAGCAAAAATATCTTGTCGCTGCAGGGTGTTACCTTGTCTCCCTGAGGCATTTCCAGGTCCCTTTATGGTCTTTCATGCTTTTCTTTGTTTTGCAGCTTTATGCTGTGTTTTATGGGTGCGTTGGCTGTAAACAGCAGATGTATTTGAAATGTGCCGGAGCCAGATCTGCCAGGTGCTACACAGAGAATAGGAAATGCACGTACATCCATGGCTTATTCTGCAATGTAGAACGTAACTTGGAGTTTCCCTTTGTGATATTTAGTCATACAGATATACCCGTGGTGAGGGAAAGA
>NW_010521701.1:19800-24299 GCF_000687285.1 Phaethon lepturus
AAGTTGCAGACAATGGGATATGATTTTACCGTGGTAGGGATTGCGATGGCTCTGCGCTGGTTCCCTGCTGCCTTGGGACCAGTCAGCTTGTAAATTGTCACTTGCATGTTTTTCCTGAGCTTTTGTACACAGACCAGCATTAGAAAGCAATAGATTTGGGGAGGCTTTTCTGCAGGATCAGAAGACAATAAATAGCATATTGCTATTTATATGCCATTACAGATGATGTACGTACAGTAGTGTATTGCAGGTGAGGGTAAAGGAGGTGCTTCCCTGTGTTTGGAGTCTGGCACTGTGCTCCTGAATAGAGCCTCTGGGCTAGCCAGTGGATTTATTTATCTTCTGAACAAAATTTTAGCAGGACAGGGAAAACAAAATGCTGAAATGTAGAGAACAGACAAAGAAGGTGAACATACCTTTTAACCAGGCCTGAGTGTGTGGTGAATAACGTAGCTGAAGCTAAGAGCTCACGTGGGAGAGCGGCATAGCCGCTCTGCCAGCCCACAAGAGACCGTGCAGCGGTTGTGGCAGGCACCATGACGGGAGATGGGGTGTGAACAGGCACGCTGCAGATGCCTGCATTTGGGGAGACCCACGGGAGCTCTTGTGGGCTGTCAGGGCAGGAAGCAGGAGGGTCTCCTGTGGCTCTGATCCATGAGGGGTGATAGCCCATCCCCAGGTAGATCTCCCCTGCATCGGCCTTTTCCCCTTGCATCCCCAGGGCCCGGAGATGAGAGGTGGCACGAAGACGGCCACGCCGCGGTCCGCAGCTGGGCAAGCTCAGAGGAACTCGACCAATGCCACGCGCATCCCAGCAAAGACGCCCACGGCCCCCAAGACACCTCCCAGCTCCGGTAAGTAATGGCGAGAGCAGCGTGCCGCTGCCTTCCCATGGCATCTCTGACTCTAGAGATGCTTTGGTGGTGCTCCCAGGCTCCCCGTGCAGTTCTGTGGGGTTGGGGAACAAATTTGTCCCAGTGTGGGCTGGGGTTATGTACAGTGCTAAGCAAGGTTATGGCCAGCAGGCTGAGGTCTGTGTGGTGATTCAGAGCTGCTCAACCTGGTCACGGGGCTGTGGGTGCAGAGCTAGGGACCATTCCTCTGAAGTGAGCCTTTCTGGGTGCTGCTTTATCTGCTCTGTTCATATAGTTGCCAGTGTGTAGGAGAGGGCAGTTGCTTTATGCCTTTGGGATTTCCTCCAATTTGGAAGATTTAGGCAGCTCCATTTTTTTAATCCATCTATTCCTTTTCTCCTGACAATATTTCACAAAGACCAGGGGCAAGAGGATCAATTCTTCGATTGCAGAAATGGAGATTAGCCCATTATTCTCAGAGGAGAAAACCCCTGAAAGCATGAGGCATTGTGAATTTCCATTAAAATGGTGCATTTCACTGAATGTATATATTTCTCATGCTTAACCAGAGCTGCATAAAACCTTAAATTAATTACATTTCCAGCTTTATTATGTTTAAGCATCTTCCTCATTCATTAAACAGGCAGAAAGGAGCAGAAAAAACCACCTCCTGCAGCAGCGAAGTCTGAGAAAGGTGATGTTTAAGGGTTTTCTTTTCTTCTTTCTTTTCTTTTCAGACTGGGGACAGTTCTAAGCTACTCAGTGATCAGCCTTATTTAATTACATAAAATAATTTTGTAAAAATGCTTCCAAATTTCTAGTAGAAAAGTGGTTTTCTTTGAGTGTCTTTTGTCTGTAATTTGTCATGCATGCTAATGTCATGCTTGGGTGGGCAGTCTTGCCCATGATCCAGCCAATGAAGACCATCTTCTGAGATACTAGGGAATTGCCTTTAATTACAGTTTTCACTTCAAACTGACCTAAAAGAAAGCACGTCCATCTTCCCCCTGCTGATGGTCTGCACTAGGAGTAGCGGGTGGGCCCTGGGATCAGGCAGATCAACCTGATGAAGGCAGGCAGTGAGTGGGGAAGGGGTTGCGTACCCAGATTACTTACCCTGTGCTTGCCTCCCTCTGTCTGCAAACTTCAGGTGAGCAGCCAAAGTCTGGAGACAGAAGCGGTTACAGCAGTCCCGGCTCCCCCGGGACTCCAGGCAGCCGTTCCCGCACTCCCTCTCTGCCCACCCCACCAGCCAGGGAGCCCAAGAAGGTGGCAGTGGTTCGCACACCACCGAAATCTCCTGCATCCGCCAAGAGCCGCATCCAGCCGTCAGCTGCGCCCATGCCTGATCTGAAAAATGTGAAGTCCAAAATTGGCTCAACCGAAAACCTGAAGCACCAGCCCGGAGGTGGCAAGGTAAATGTGAACTCTGCTTGCCAGGGGCCTGTCTGTAAGGAACAGCGGGTGCTTGATGCTGCATCTGGGAGGGGAGAGCCCTCCCTGGAGCAGCAGCAGCCCAGCTGGGGCCAGAGATACAGCAGTAGGCAGCCAAGCTTCAGCTGATCTCCAGCCTGATTCTGATTTTGGAGTTTTTTGGGCTGATTGGGTTGGGTGCTTGTCTTGAAATTGCTTGCCTGGCTTAGTGCAGTACAGCTGTCCCACAGAGGACTGCAGAGAGCTTGTGATGTGGCTTTCATGAAGTGGCACGTTAGTGTATGGACTGGCTGCCAGGGGAATGACATTCCCTTGTGGTGTCCAGTAAGGGAGAGCAAACTGACCTGCAGCCCTAAAGAGTCACAAGGTCAGGGTTGTGTTTCTGAATCCTGCACTGTGTGATCCGGAGCGGTCTCTTCAATGTTGCCTCCATTTCTTCATTAGCAAGCAGACCGGATGGTCTCCTCCCTGCAAGGGTCCCAGGCTTGGCACGTTTTTCAGAACATTGTGATTTTGGGTCCAACTCCATTGGCAAGGTTTTGGATTGCGTTCCACGATCTGGCACTGTCTTGCTACACAATGCAGTGCCGTACGGCCAGAGCTGGTGGCACTATGATTATCCTTTCAACCACTAGTACTTTTCACTCCCAGAGCAGCTGTTTCATGAGCAGCAAAGTGAACTCCATTCTCCAAGTGCTTGGGAACAAGGGTCTCATGTTAAATTTTGCAAGCCCAGCAGAGGAGAGTTTGGGTGAGGGAGTGCTGTAAGCCAATTCATCCATGCAGCCTCAAGAGCAGCAGTGTGTGGTTACATGGCTCCAGCTGTGGTGTTGGCTGCTCAGCACCCATCTGAGCCTCTCTGCACTGCTCCATTGCACTGTGGATGTGTCCTGAGGCTTTTATAAAATCCTCCTTGCTGCATGGGTGGAGACATGAAAGCACCTGGTTCCTCTGACTGGTGAAGGCCTGGTGGATCTTACACAGATGTTAAGTGACAGAACTGCACATCTGGTGGACAATGCAGTCAAGAGTCCCCATGTGCTGGTGCTTCCCTGCCACGGGGTGGGACACTGCCTTCCAGATCTTGCTCTGCAGCTGCTAATGCAGCAGAGCCGTGACAAATCTTCCCCGAGTGTGGTGCATGCCATTTTGTGTGACTAGGTAACTCCCTGGCTCTCAGTGTTCGACTTTGGCATGGGGGGTGGCTTTGAGATGGCTTCTCTTAAGTAGCAGCATGCTTTTACATTTCCTTCTGTGCACTTTTTGCTGCGGCTGGCGATTTACTGGACAATGCATATTTTGCTGTGTACTACAATCCAGGGGGACTGTGGAGCCTGGGCAGGGCTGCTCTGGCCATTTGGTTATGAGCAGAGCAGAGCAGCATGTGTCCTTCCAGCTGCCCATGTCCCAGGGCCTCAGCCCTCCTGCCCGCTTAGCACAAGGTATGTGATTTTCCTGCCACCTCCACAAAACACTGCTTTTCAGGGATTTTAGAAGGAACTCTTCTGTTTACGGTAAATTGGTTAAATTGTTTGCTTGTTCTTTTTAAGCCAGCATTTACAAGTTTTTTTCTCTGTCAGCTTCTCTTCCAGGCAACATGTTGTTTATTGTTGTCACTGAAAGAGTAAGAACAGCTGAATTTGGGGCAATTCATCGTTCTTTGCAGGGGAGAATGGTTGGATGCTCTGTTGGGCATTTTGTAGGACATGAGGCTGCTCTTAGCAGAACGGTTGCAAACTGATCCAACAAGTTAGTTTGATTTTAGTGTGGCCAGAAGATGAGTCTGGAGCCTGGTCTCCATGCAGATTTCAGACTCCCAGCCTAGAGAAGCAAAGGTGTATGGGCCACATATGCCAGGAGTCAGCTGGGCCAGATCTCTTCCAGTATTTCTGCATTGTCTGGGCACTTTTGTTGTTGCTGGATCACTGACTACTGCTCTGGCAAAGTCTGGTCTAGCAGAACTGGACCCTGATTTGCAGGATTAGTTCATGTGAACTTGGAAAATGTCACTGGAGGCACGTGTCAGCCTTGGTGCTTCTCATGCTAAAGGGCCAGGGCATAGCCGAGGAGATCTCCTTGCAGCAGCAGGCTGGGGACATGCTGAAATGGAGGGCGAGGTTGCCTGCTCACCCACCATCATGGATGTTGTCATCCAGGGACTGCATGTGCAGTCCTGCAAGGTCTCTTGCAGGATGCTGTGTCTCTTTCCCC
>NW_010521701.1:24330-33032 GCF_000687285.1 Phaethon lepturus
AGGTTTTCTCCTGAGGGAACTGCTAGTTTTTACCTGCATTTACATCTGGTTTACACTTGTGTAGGTTGTAAAGCCAGTCCACGCAGGAGAAGGAGCAGGGACGATCTTCATCCTTCTCTTGTCTGGAATAGCTCCTCCTACGCATGGGGTCACTCCAGCATAGCTGTCCTTATAAAACCCAAACAGGGAAAACAAGCCCTAAAGGGAAACAGCTTAACTAATTAGTCCAAAAATCTGTGTGTGTGGGGAGAGGGCAGACAGGCCTTGGGACTGGAGGGTGAAGTTAGCACGGTATGTGGTTCCCCTGTGGCACAAAGCCATTTCCAGCCTCTCTCCCCCCTGAGATGGCGTTAGGAATATGCAATAGAGCAGCTGCCTTTGGAGTTGGTCTGTGCTGCCCCTTTCATCTCATCTATACAGGAGCTAAGAAAACTGCAGGCATGGGACCGCATCCCTGGCAGCATTTGCTTTTTCTCTTTGTAAGTGTAGAGGGAGTTTGAGCCCTACACAGTGCAGAGCTCAGGCATCCCCTCCCAGACCATGCCGGACACACAGGTCCTGTTGTCCAGCCTGCTGCCCTGGCCAGCTGGGCCTGTTTGCCCAGTTTGCTCCACCTGCTGAGATGTAAGGCTATGTATCTCTGTCCTAGAGGGGGTCATGCTGCTTGGTGTGGGAGATGGGGCTGAGCAGGCATTTTTCTCTCAGCTCCACCCTTCTTCTTCCAGTGGCTCTGCAGAAGCTGAGTCTCGGACCACTGGTGCTTTCCCGCGTGTTTACCGCCCGGCAAGTTCCCTGTTTTGTTCAGTGAAAGAAAACAGGGTGAGCTGGCTTTTTGCTAGTGTTTCTGGCCTGAAAACCAGGGTTGCCTTACTAGCCAGACACGTCCAATCTCTAGCTACAGCCTGCCCACCTCTATCTTCAGTTTCCAACCCAGGAGTAGACAAATCTATGCAGCAAGCCAGAGGTTCTCCTTTGCTTTTGTCACTGGAAGGCAGGTTCCTGGTTTTAGTGATGTAACGCATGGTCAAGCTGCAGATGGTCATGTTGTTTCTCACACTCTTTTCTGGCTACCAAAGGTGCAGATTATTAATAAGAAGCTGGACTTTAGCAGCGTTCAATCCAAGTGTGGCTCAAAGGATAATATCAAACACATCCCAGGAGGAGGCAGTGTGAGTACCTTCACACTTTCAATGCACTATAATAGTTCTTATTATAAGTGGCATGTTGTATACACTAAACCACCAATGCTATCTGCAGCGACCCTGCCATCAGATAGCTATTGGTGACGTGCAATGACTCTTTTCTGGCTACCAAAGGTGCAGATTGTTAATAAGAAGTTGGACTTTAGCAGCGTTCAATCCAGGTGTGGCTCAAAGGATAATATCAAACACATCCCGGGAGGAGGCAGTGTGAGTACCTTCACACTTTGAATGCACTGTAATGATCCCTATTATTAGTGGCATGTTGTATACACTAAATTGCCAATGCTATCTGCAGCGACGCTGCTGTCAGATAGCGATTGGTGACGTGCTGTCACTTAACCCCATTAACCCAAAAGACATGGTTAGATGAATCCTAACAAGTCCTGTACATGCCTGACATGGACAGAACTAACTGACCCATGTAGAAACCATGTCTGTAACAAAAAATCCAGTTAACCCGAAGGTTTTACACTACCTGGAAAGCTTAATGCCTCATTGTCTGCAGGATGGGTGGCCTCTAGCAGACAGTGACGTAGTTGCTGATGCAGTAGATGGATAGCCTTATAAGAAAATGCAGTCCTTGTTGCTTAATGTACTGCTAAATTGCACATGACTCTGCACAACTTGGGAAAGCGCAGATTCCTGCCCATTCCCACCAGGCAAGTATGATCCATGCAAATATTAAGCTTCTCCTTGCTAATGAATGTGTCCAGCACTGGAGGCTGAGCCTAAAGTAACACTGAGTTAATTGATTTGAATGCCAGCATTTCCAGCCATTCCCAGCTGAATAGCTGGACTCAGCTTTCAGTTACTGTGCCTGAAACCTGGAGAAACTCCACAGAGGCTGGTGCATTTACACCAATCTCTCTGGAGACAGAGTTTGGGTCCAGGAAGGATGACAGACCAAGGAAAGAGCACCACTGAGACCCCAAACAGTGTGAGCCAGGGTCTGTGGTTGTCTGGTCTGCAGCCATCTGAGGAAGCTGTCTGGTGCCCCTCAGATGTTGCCGATGGATTTTCTTTGTGCTGTTTTTGATCTCTGTGGATGCCCTCCCTGAGCATTGCAGAGGGCTTGGCATGTAAGCATTGGGACATAACTGGGTTTTCAACCTCTGTCTTAAATTTGATGTCATTTATTTAATGGGCCAGAGGAGCTGCTTCGCGGAGGTCAGACTTCTGTGAAGCAGGTTCCATGCTTGTTCTGCTCTTTCTTACCCCAGGGTCCTGCACTGGCTGGACTGCCTGTTGCATGGTTGGACCACTTGTTACACCAGGAGTTAGTGTTCATCACGAGTCATCTGTGCTGTGGCTGGTAATTTCTTCAGCACAGGGCGGCAAGCTCATCCTTTTCTCCACTGAGAGCTCACACCATGGGCAAGTGTTCGCAGCTGCAGTGGGTTAAGAATTATGTGAATTTTTGGCTGGAGATTGTCGTCCCTCCCCAGGCTCTGCCAGCAGTGAAAATCGTGTGATTGCTGCCGGCTGTGTTGACACGGAAAGCAGCAGCTTAGCTCTGGGTGCAGGCGCTCGGAGCAAAGTCATGTGCTGATGTGGCCAGAGCGTGGCCACACAGGCTGTCCTGGCGGCAGAGCTGTGCCTTGGGGCTCCTCCGATAGAGGGGCAACAAGAGACCACTGGGGTTTGATGGCCGTCACGTCTTATTCCTCCATGACACTGTCGGCAGTGACTGCCTGCCCAGCCATTGCTGCTTCAAGAGGAATGAACTCTTGCTACAGTAACCTGGGGTTGGTATCTATTTTTTAAGCCAGTGAATGCTCTGACAAGGTGATGCATTAGGCAGAAGTTGACCTAAGCATTGCTGATGCTGAGAGGTGGGATCCCCAGGTCTCTGGCACTGGTTTCCGAGGCAAGCAACTCTGTGCCCCTTTTCCTTTCTTGCTAAAATGGGGAGGACCCTTCTCTGCTCCCCAGCAGGATGGTAAGGGTTAATGGCATCTTGTCTGTGAAAAAAGGGAACTGGAATGAGAGCAGAAAATGTTTCAATTGCTGATTGCTTGCTCTGGAAATGGGAGGTCTTTCAGTCCCAGGTCTCAGTGGTACCCGAATTGCTCGCAGTCCTCTTGGGGCCCGTTTCCTGCCTTCCAACTGAATCTCTCCTCCTGCCCAGTGCATTAAATGTGTGATCTTTCCTCAGCCCTGTCTTCATGTCTGTGTCTGCGATGTGCTCCCAGACCCTAGGGTTGCTTTTCTCCCCTCTCTCATTGTCTCCACTCTCTGTCAAATGTGCCTTTTGGTATGTGTCAGCATCAGAGACAAGGCAGGCCCGTGTGCATGGTGCTCTGGCTCCGTCCCGGTGGGATGGTGGCACTGAGCCTCTGTTTCCCCCACCTTTTCTTGGCTGCATGATGGAGGGGGGAGTGTTTCTCAGTGGTGCGCACAACCATGGTCCAACACCTCGCTCTGAGGGCAGTGGGGTCGGTGGACATGGGGCTAATGTGAGAACTGAAGGACGCACCTTCGCCACGGGGCTTTTGAGTCAGCACAGGGTGCTCGGGTGTGATGGAGAGCCGTGGCTACGGTGAATCCTGCGTGCTGGCTTTCGGCCACATTGGTCTGGAGGCTGCCTGGCTGCTTGGAGGAGGCAGTTCCTCTGCAAAGGCCCCTTTGGTGCTGGCACATCCTTCCTGAGATTGGTGAGAGCAGCACGCCCGCCGTGGTGGTTGGTGAAGACGCAGAGAGCAGCATACGCTCTCCTTGAAATCCAGGCTATTACTGAGAGCCAGACACTTCCCGGTGAGTAGGAACCAGCCTTAAGGTGTTGGCGATCCGATTTCTCCTCCACAGCCCCGCTAATCAGCAATAGCTGATTCACACACTGGTGTGAGTTCAAAACCAGGGTCCAGAGAAACTTCGGGAGGTATGGGGATGTTTTCTCACCCCTGTGTCGCCTGTTCCTGATGTAGCTGGTGTGTATGTGCTGTGGTTTGCTGTCCCTGACACGCCTGATGGTCCCAGACCTCTCCAGTCTATGGTGTTTTCCAGTGTGGTGTTTAACCGCTAACGTAACCACTAAACAGCTCCACGTTAACCGTTCCTTGTGTGTGCGTCTCGTGTAACCCGGTTGTCCGTGCGCAAGAGGCCGCCGGCCCCACGCCCAGGCATGCCACAGCGCCGTGGTCGGTCTTTGAACAGGGTGATTTAAGTAGAATTGCTGGAGCCCGTGTTCCGAGACATAATGGGTGAAACGAATAAAAAACAGAGCATAGTATCATGAAATACTGTTGTGGTTCAATATAGTATAATTGCCATTTTAATTTATATTATGTGAACTCCTGACAGATATTTAGACTTTGCTTTGCTTTTTTTTAACCCTTATTTCCGTTACAGCATTTTTCAGAAATGCATATTTTGGTCACTCTTTTAAAAGTTCTGTGCACATTGATCATTTCTGTTCTTTCAGTTTTTGTGGACATAAGCTTTATGTTTTACACCAGAAAAGGTATTTATTTTTTATGTTTTCTCTCTGGTATATCTCCTCCTTTTGGATGATGTGTATGCAAATCTTAATTAATTACCACTCCACTTTCTCTCTCACTTAAGCACTTTAAAATTGCCTCTACTTCCCTCCTCTGTGGAGAGGTGATCTTGTGCATGCTGACAAGTTAAGAGAGGCTACTGCACACGGGCATTAATGATCTCCCATTTCTGATGACAGTTTCTTTTGTATTATTAATCTTACTGGGGTTTAAGCTGTCCTTTCCCTTGAATCCAGATCAGGTGCCGGTGTGTGTTGTGCCTCCCCCTCCCCAGGTTGCCCATGGTGGCAGCAAGCTCATCGCCTTTTCCTTTCTTGTACGGACAGGTTCAAATCGTTTACAAGCCAGTCGACCTGAGCCACGTGACATCCAAATGTGGTTCCCTGGGCAACATCCATCACAAACCAGGTACCCTTTGGCTCCGCAGCATCCAGCAGCACTGGGTGCTGGTTGTTTGGAGCTCACAGGCTGTGTCGTGGTGTGCAGCCGGAGATGGGGAGAGGGTTGGGGTAGTGTGGGGAGCGAGGGGAGGCACGTGGGATAGTGCCTGGAGCATTAGTGAGCCCTGGGGTGCTGGATGCTGTTACCGGCTCTGTCACTGCAAGATCCTCTCCAGTCTGCCTGACCATTTGATAGGATCCATAGGGAAGGATCTGGTCTGGTCTGGTCTGGTCCATGGACACCCGGTCTGTGCCAACACATCTCTGTAAATGAGCAGTATTTAAGAATAAAGAGCGGGAACTGGTGCTGTTTGTTTAGCTCCCTGCCCTTGGTTCTGTAAAACATTGGGATGTCTGTCAGCTCTGCACAGCATCCTTTGGAAAGTCTCTTTCACCCCGGTTTCCATTTGCCATGGCTCCCGGGTTTCCCAAATCACTGGGAGGTCCATCCTGCTGCTGTTTTCCTGGTCCTCACCTTCTGCTCAGCCTCAGCAATACTTTGGTTGAGCTGCCTCAGAGTGGCAGGTCAGACCTCAGCGCTTTCTTTCCAGCCTGCCCTGGCTGGCACAGGAGCTAACCCCACTCGTGCTCTTCTCTTCCAGGCGGTGGCCAGGTGGAGGTGAAATCTGAGAAACTGGACTTCAAAGATAAGGTGCAATCAAAAATCGGGTCCTTAGATAACATCAGCCATGTCCCTGGAGGAGGAAATAAAAAGGTAAAGGGGCACTGGGTCGAGAACAGGCATGCTGTTCTGCTGCAGGTGTCTGTCTGCCCTGCGAGCAGGCATGTGAGCAAAGAGCGCTTGAAGTCTGGACTTGGAGAAGGTCCTGCTCACCCAGCTCAGCTTTAGCTCCCATGGCCTCTCCTCTCTGCTTACCAGGCAGCACTTCTTCCCCAGTGCTGGAAGTGACTTGCTGCCCACGTTCTAGCCTGGGGTGGGTGCACAGTGTCTGTGCACACTTGTCCTTCAGAGGACAAGAATCGCCCTGCTGGGGGACAGGCGGCTCAGCCGCTGCCCAGGCAGCCAGCTTGCCTTCCTGCCAGCAGCTTGCTGAGCCTCACTTGCCTGAGGCTGCATTTGCCAGCCTGGAGGACATTTGCTGGAGCACAGCTGTGGCAGAGCTGTGAGGATGGCAGTCTGTCCTCTTCCTGGCCCGTGGCCACCTGAATGAGTGTGAATGTGATATCCTCTCCTGTGGTTTCCTGCTCTTTCTGCTGTTCTCTGAAGTTTGTGCAGAAACGTGTCTGTCTCTCAAACCTTTCACATCAAGGGGTGCTACTGTCAGCAACTGCTTTTGTACACTGCCAGTTACTCCCAGTGGTGTGACACAAAGCTGGCATCTCGGGGTGCTGCATAGGTGTTGGTTCTCCAGTGAAAGTGGAGCATTAAAGGCTTAGCTTTATTTAGGAAAGGTGACTTTGCAGTAGGCTGTCACTTCAGAAGAAAGGTGATCTCTTCTTACTTCGCGTCTCAGTCTCAGCTGAGACTGGCCGGGGACTGGTGTGCGTTTGGGGGGATTTAAATCAAAAGACAACAGCCAGTCAGGTCAGGTGAGGTGCTGAACCTGGGGTGAGCCGGTCCTGCTGGAGGCTTCGATGGTGACTTCACAGTAAGTCTTAGCTAAGTAAAACACATCAGCAACCTCACTTCCAGGATAGCCAAGTCTCTTGCAGGCAGGGGATCGGGGAATCAGGTAAGCACCGACTTGAGACTCCAGCCTGGTGACACACATGGTTGAATTTCTCCAGGGAAAAGTGGTTTTTATCTTGCTTGTTTTTCAAATGTTTTTTTCTCAATGGGAGGGGGAGGTTCTGTTTTGGCTCCTGTATTTTGGCACTTTGTTCTTGGCCACATTTTCTCTGTGCACCTCCCAGCTCTTCATCTCCCAGCGGTGCGCTGGCCTCTGACTGAGGGATCGCTTGACTTCCTTACCCTTCTCTCGCTGCTGCTACGCATCAGACTGCCCTGTGCTTCACTAAGCCCATTTTCATCGTTTTTATGATTACAGTGATGATTCTTTCATATCCTGGCACGTTCACTGGGCCATAGTTTGAAGAACTTGCCCTTTGGATGGCGAATTTATTTGCAAGGGTGTCACCCAGCAGTGGCATACCTGCTCCAGCCTTCCTGTGTGGCCGTCACCCATACCCTGCCTAAATCCACGCTTGGAAGAGGTTGTTGGTGTAACTTGAATTCAGATGCTGCCTCAGATTGCTTCCCTTGTCCAGCCCATTCCCATTTGCACCTTGGCACCAGGGACCATCCTCAGGCAGTGCTGCTCCGAGGTGGGACGCTCTGTTCGCAGGGAGGGGACAAGACACAGTTGAGCTGCATCATCCCTCCGTGTAGAGCAGCTGTGGGTGGCTTGGCCGCCCCTTCCCCAGCCTTTCCCATGTCCCCAGTCCCCTCCTTGCTCTGTGACATAGACTATCCAGAGTCGGACACGAGGTCCACAGCTCCTCAGGCTGAACACTGGTTCATGTGCCACTCTTGCATTGGGGCTCCCGGGGGGAGCCGGGGTGCTCTGTGCCCTGCCAAAGTACCTGTGCCGGCAGCATCTGCTCTCTGCTCCATATGGAAAGCTTTGTTCCCTGTCTCCAAAGGCAGCTGCCGTTCTTCCTGTGAGCCAGTGAATGGCCCTGTTTTTCAGATCTTTTTCTCCCCAGTTTTCTATTTCTCTTCTTTATTTTTTGTCTTTTTCCTTCTGGTTGACATTTATTGGATCTTGTTTTTTGTTGCTGATGCGTTTTTTGCACCCCACCGCCCTGGGCGGGTTTCTTCACCTGTAGAGAGAGAAAGGCAAGGAAGACAAGACCCGTCCCCAGGCTCCTCGGACCCTGAGCCCAGACCCCGCTGGGCTCCAGGCCCTGGTGCTGGAGCCGCCCACCCCCTTGGAGAGCCAGCTCCCAGCCTTGCACTCGGCTGCGGAGGGCACCAGTAAGTAGCAAACCCGATGCACTTCACCTCCCCTCCCTGGTCCTCGCGCTCGCCGGGAGAGAGGGGTTTGGCTCGTGAGAGCGGTGTTTTGTGCCCAGCTGGGGCCGTGGGTCAAGGGGAAGCCTTATGCACCGTATGGGGATCCCACCCCCTCTGTAAATCTCTGCCAGGGGAGTGGGAGAAGCCCAGGTTGTGTCATCCGAGTCCTGTGCCTGGGATCCACTGCCACACCGGGCCTGGGCGCTTGGGAAGGATTTGGCAGCATCCCGAGGTGGTCCAGTCCTGCTGTTCCCTCCGGTTGTGCCCATTCCCTGTGTGGGCTACTGGAAGGCACATACCTGAGGACTGGGGCTACTGGGGGCATCAGGCCAGTGAACTGAACTTTCCTCCCAGCTGCACAACAGCAGTGACTGAGCGGACAGTTTGCAGGTAAAAACAGCTTCTCTGGATGGTGTCCCGCATCCTCCCCGCTCACCGCCCTCTCCTCTCTTCGCAGATTGAGACTCATAAGCTGACTTTCCGCGAGAACGCCAAAGCCAAGACTGACCATGGCGCCGAAATCGTCTACAAGTCCCCCACCATCTCCGGAGATGCCTCCCCGCGCCGCCTTAGCAACGTCTCCTCC
>NW_010521701.1:33044-33399 GCF_000687285.1 Phaethon lepturus
ATCAATATGGGGGCCCCCCCCCAGCTCGCCACGCTAGCTGACGAAGTGTCTGCTTCGCTGGCCAAGCAGGGCTTGTGATCGGGGCACGGCGGGCAAAGATGAGAGAAGACAAGGGAAAAAAAAAAAAAACAAAAATAATAATCTGGCCTTCTTCCTCTGTTCCTTTTACAGCTGCTTCCCTATCCCCTAACTGGTTAATGATTTAACCTGCTTTTACTGTTCATTCAGCTCTAGCTCCAGGACTTCAAAATCAGTGACACTATGAGGTACTAAACCTCCTCTCCCCCTGCTCCTCGGAGCGCACAGCCCGTGCCCATCTCCCACTCCCTCCCCTCGTCCCCCCGCGAGCCCCCTC
>NW_010521701.1:33468-33701 GCF_000687285.1 Phaethon lepturus
ACAGCGCGACGCTGACCCGAGCACCCCACACCACAGCACAGGGCAGCGGGGGGTCCTCGCAGGGAGCGGATGTGACCTTCCCACGCTCGTTACGCTAACGTAAGGTAACAACTACCCTAAGGTAGTGGGTGCTGCAGCCAGGGACTGCGGGGAGGTGCCCTCCCTTTCTGCGTTAAATTTGCCTGCTGATTTGGAAGAAACCTTTTGTTTTTACCTCTGAAAGCCGAGATGTG
>NW_010521701.1:33790-34061 GCF_000687285.1 Phaethon lepturus
TGCGGGAGGGGCCCGCGGCCGCCCGTTCCCCTCTCCGTGGCTGTGCTGGAACCGCTGAGTGGATGAGTAGAGGCTTTTCCCCATTCCTTTGGCAGCCCCTCGTGTCGTAGAGTAGATTTGTCTGTATATGCTTGGACCGTGCCAGGGTGATTGTTTTCATAAACGAGCATGTGTTTAAAAAAATGCTGTAAGTAGTTTTGAGCTGCCCCGCGCCGGCTCTGCCTGAGGGCCCGAGGGGAAGCTTTGCCGAGCTCCGGGTTGCGCCCAGACC
>NW_010521702.1:0-438 GCF_000687285.1 Phaethon lepturus
AAAGCCAATTCCCAGGGAACCCCCATGTCCCATCTGGCTTTGATGACATCGGTGGCAGGCAGCGGTTAAGTGACATGACCAAGGCTTCCCTCACGCTTCCCGGAGATTTGGGAATGCATCCCCCTGGCCATCTGCAAACAGGAGGGTTGGTCCTCCTGACCCCGCCTTGTCCTCATCCCGTTGGGAAAAGGGATCTGACATCCCCGTGGTCCTTGGGAGCGGGTCCCAGTGCTGCACGGTGTCAGGTTTATAAGCCAGCGAGGGGATGAGATGGAGGTGACGGAGAGGGGCGGGACGGGGCTGTGGAGGTTGGTGCAACCCTTGGTGGCACCGAGGTCCATCCATGCTGGAGCAGCACCCAGAAACCCCCATACCGGGGTGCTCAGAGGCGAGGAAGACCTCGGTGAAAGTGGTTTTGCAACCCGTGTGTTGCTCCAG
>NW_010521703.1:0-12375 GCF_000687285.1 Phaethon lepturus
GTCCAGCTGAGGAGGGGAGGGATAGAGTGGCCTTGGTGGGCACCAGGCATCCAGGCCAGGTCAACCCACCACAGAATAGATTATAGTTCTATAACAATTACAATTATAGAGCCATCTCTCATCCGGAGGCAAACACTTGTCTGATGGATGCGGTGGAAGCCTGATGGAACCCCCAATTTCGTGCCCTGCACTGACTCCCGCAGAACAAGCCTGGCCATCTCTACACCAATGGACCTCACCTGCAGAGCAAGGCAGGTCTTACTTGCTCGGAAACACCGTGACCCTGACGGGATGCTAGCGTAGGCTGCCGGTGGGTGTTGTGCTGTGCCCAAAGCTGTGTCAGCTCACCCTAAACACCGGGACAAGTACTGGAGTGGAGCTGCCCCAGCCTCGGAAGCCCATCCAGACCCAGGCTTCCTCCACATAGAGCCAATGGAGATATTTCTGCACGTGTGGCAAGATTAATCTGCAGATGGACACCCAGAAAATGGGGAGCTGACTGCCCGTTTTCAGTAGCACAGGTATTGCAACCGCAGAATTTCCACACTCCCACGGCACAGGTCACGTTTCAGTGCCAGCAGACGACATTTAGCAATGCAGACTCCTTTCTGACCCACAATTATCCCACGCCAGCGGGGATGAAGTGGCTAATTCCAATGCAGCAGGCTTTCAAGACAGGAGACGCAATACTGCCTCGGAAAGGCTCGCTGCCCTCGCGTTAGCTGGTGGGTGGCACGCGGATCTATTGCTGGCCCCCTCCGTCACGCAGCAACGTGCAGAAGGAGCAGGGGAGGTAGAGGTTTAGAGTCACAGAAATGTTATAATTTGACCAGGAATAAAAAGTCCTTCTCCAAGACCATCCCACTTGTATGAAGAGGCTGGAAAAATTGTAAAGTTTCGTTTTAAGTGAAAGTAGCTTACTGTGTCTTCAAGCTCCTCTTTGAGGTGACGTAGATCCCTGTGATGTTGCTCCTTCATTTGTTCAATAGCCATTTCTGCCTCTATGCTCATATTTAGCGGGTTGCAGTCTTCTGAACCAAGTCCTTTAAAAATAATAATGATATAGGTATTCTTGAAGCCCAAAGAGATACATTCTCAACAGAATTATTTAATCAATTCAAATTTGTTTAGTCAGCTACTTGCAGCTCTCAAATTCCCATCACACACACAGATCAGAAACTGCAAACATCGATTTCAGCTTTGAGTACAGTACAGCAGCCGGATTCCACTTAACGTTAAATAGCAAAAGAGAGGTGGCGTTTGAGCCTCGCTGTGAAGGTTTGGGAAAGGTTTTATGTAACTGCCTCTAAGATGTTCTCACCAATACCCACAAACACACAAGCTGGTCGTACAGGAGATGTGCTTTACCTTGGTCAGGCTCAATACCGCTATTGCCATGACCTTTCATATCCAGGTCAAACTCTTCCGACAGTGAATTTTTCAGCGAAGGCCTGAGCACTTTGCCTTGGGCACGGTACTCCTCCAGCTCCGAGTGCAGCTCATCTATCTGGTCTTGCAGCTCCTGAGAGGGGGCCAAAAAAAAGCCTGAATGAAAGCAACCAAGGCAGCTGAGCATCTGTACATCAACGCACTCCCATGATGAGATATTTAGGAAGGAATTACAGTAGGCAAAGACTTGTCAATAATCCTGCCATCATGCCACAGTTAGTCATCCTCCTGTCAGCAAAACAAGACCCTTCTCCAGGTTCCAACCTCTGCAAGTAACAGATATGTTTCTTACTAAAAGAGCAGAAGCTTCTTCAGACTGACAGCCTGGCTATATCCTGCCTCTAAAGTATCCTCCAGGACTTCTCTTCTTATTCCTTCTTCCTACAACCTTTTTTTAAACAACAGGTTAAGAATGTTCTCAAACAGTTGAGAAATACCTCCTCAAACACCATCTACTTGCAAAATCAAATCAGAAGCAAGAGATCAAGTTAGGAAAGAGATATTCTCATTACTGCATCTACCATCTGGTGCTTCTGTCCGCTTGCCAGCAGAATATCCCGAGCGTTTGTGCCAAAGGCCACGCGTTCAGCTCAACGAACAGCATTTATTGAGGAAAATGAATCCCTGAGTGTGTAAACACACAATTCTGCAGATTGGAAAGGTTCAGAAAGTGAACTTTGAATACTGATTCATATCTGACAGTACTAAAAAAAAAAAAAAAATTGATTGCATATTCAAGCAACTTATTATAAAGAAGTATCAATTCGGCATATATTTCTAGAAAATTTTTGCTTTTAGACTGCAATTTCCTATCAGAGCTACCGTGCAGTTTCAGACTGACAGACTTTTGCCAATGAAAAGGATCCTTTATTCAATGAAAAGGATCACGTGGAACAGATGAGCTGAATGCTGGTAACCATTGTGGTCATCAGAGGGGAGCTATGTAAACAGATACTTGCAGACCCACCTTCAAGAGGTATTTCAACCATACAAGATTTGGGGAGGAGAAGACAAGCTTTAAATTTTCAGTTTTATTTGAAGAAAATACCACTGTTCTGGAAACCACCAAAACTCAGATCTATCTTATTTATGCTGTTAGTTCCCGCATTTCGAATTAGAATTCAACATAGAATTCAAATTAGGGCAAAGTTTATTTCATAAATCAAAAAACTGCTAACGCACAACTGTGCAAGGAGCTGAGCTTGATGGACAGCCAGGGAATGAAGGAGACTCCATAGGCCCTATCCAAGGCCACCCTTGGGGCACCTCATCCCCTTAGCTCGGCCAGTTGCCTCTGCGGCAAGAGCTTTCCACCCTGCAAGAAGTTGGATTAGTATAAAAAAGCCATTGTGTAGGAAAAAACCCCATCAGTGTTGCACTGCTGCTCCGGGCTGCTGTTTGCAGCAAGGACGCTCTTGGTGAACGCGGGCAGACGGGTGCCACGTCTCCAGCCCTGGGCTCCACTTACTCTGCACTGCCGCTCGTACTCGCTTCTCATCTGCGCCAGTCTCTCCTCCTGCAGGAAAAACTCCGCGCTGCTGGGATCCAGGTCGCCAAACTGAAACGGCATGAACGGGATCCAGTTACTCTTCCACCAAAGAGCCCTGCTCATCACAGCCCGGATGCTGTTCACCAGCAGTCCTGCAGCCTGCGCCCTCTCCCCTCTGGTTTTTTATTTATTTTAAATACAGAAATTCTGAAATTTATTTTAAATACAGAAATTTATTTACTTTAAATACAGAAATTGTGCTTCGTTGCTGCTAGGAGACAACGAGCAACCTCCCTAACAAATACTAGCTGGTCTCTCACCATAGCTCTCATGCTAACTTTGATCTCAGACCACAGCTTTCTCACTTAGCACATCTCAGTTTGAGAAATAATCCCAACTTTAAAGAAGTCTGGGAAAGAGACGCTGGGTGAGAATCCCAGCTTTTGTCTATAGATGCACACACACTGAAAAGCCTTTGGAGAAGCTGATATTCTGATGAATTTATTGTAATACAACCTTGATCAGCTGTTCACCCCGATTTTCACCTCAGTTTAGTAGAGATGCCAGGTAACACATAACACCTCGTGTAGCATCTTCCCCAGAAAGGACCGGCACGTTGGGTCTACCCAAAACTATGTGCTGGGGAAAAAAAAAATAGTCCCTGCAGATGTATGGGATGATCGCTTCACTGTAAGGCTCCCTACTGTTAATTAGTGTAAAACTACAGCTAAGGTGGAGTATCTTTAATTTCCTTAGCTGGAAGTCAGTCAGGCAGTCCACGTCAACAAGATAGGCTATGCCCTGCTCACATCTGGATAGGGACCCCAAAGAGCCTCCAGCTGTTCAATTGGCAGCTCGAGTGTAGTAACTGAAAAGCAATTTAATTCTGGAAGCACACTGGGAAGAGGAAGATTTACCTTCTCAGTCAGGATGTTTTCCAAGTTCCTCTGCAGTTTGCTTGCCAAACTTTCATACTCGGCCAGTTTTTCCCCCGTTTCCAATAGCTCGCTTTCCAGGCGGCTGTTTTCCTGGACCAAACAAAACCCCGCAACAGCCTCAGCATTTGGAGAAGGAAAACATTAGCATGTGGTAACTCATTAGAAAAGAGTTATCTCCCAGTCAAGTCAGAGCACGACACTGCTACAAGCTTCAGCCAAAGATAGGAATTGGGAATTCGTTACCCACGCACGTACAACCCCTCTTGCCAGGGCAAAATAGCAACTTTTGATGTTGTTTGTAAGGCAACACCATTATCATTAACTTTTGCTCGGTTTACAAAAACCTAAATTACACATTTATGCAGCTATCAGATGCAGAAAAAAATGTGTCTTGAGTGTTTTCTAAAAAAAAAAAAAAAATGTTGGAAAAGGGTGTGAATCTGTGGGGCCACGGGTGAATGACACCACTGTATTTGACAGCAGATGGTTTATCCAAAGGCATAACAGCAAACTTGCTTTAGAGATTTTTTTTTTTTTTTTTAAAGCAGTATTTTAAGCTTCATCAAGACGTATTATCTCCTGGCTGGACAGCCAAACAGCCAGCAGGCAGACAGCCCATCCAATAGCTGTACGCATGCCCATGCTGCACACGATGGCAGCAGAGATTTTAAATGGAGCTTTACAAATCCAAGGAGTAACCAAACAATTCTCATGGATACACCTCTATCTTGCCACTAAAATTACTTTCAACTAGCTCAACATGTGCTGTAACAAATCCTCAGCAAGGACTATGTTGCAAGCATTGCTCCCCACTTCAGGGCATCCTTGTCATTTGGAGGAAAATGCCAGCTGCATTTGTCCCGTTACCTTCAGGGAAAGGGCCAGGCGGTCCCGGGTGTAGTTCTCATCGGTTTTCAGCTTTTCTATCTCCTGCTCCAGCTCCAGCCGCTGTTTATTAGCCTGCTGCAGGATTTGCTCCCGCTCTCTCCGGAGCTCATTCTTTAAAGCTGCAATTCGTTCCTTGTACTCCTCATCCAGCTTCCTATGAAGGCATCGGAGGAAAGAAGAGCTCGTAAGAAGCAGCAGGCGGCAGATACCGCTGCGAGTGAAGCTTGGTGGTAACCAGCAGGCGCGAAGCCACTACCTCCGTCAGAGTCCCTGCAACGCCACGGCTGTGATCCCAAAGAGGAGGGGAGGGGTGAAGTGGGACGCTGTACCTGAGGTTGTACTCGTTCCGGCGCTCAATCGCAGCGTGGTGGTCGTCCACTTCAGAGGCCATCAGGGATTTCAGCTTTTCGGCTTTTTCCAAGTCCGACCGCAGTTTCTCTTTCTCCCTGGCCACTTGGTCAACCTTCTCCCTAGGGTAAGCACAGCCGGCCTGGATCAGGTCACCCCTCCCAGCTCCCCCAAAGAAGGCACTTGCAAGAGGCTTGTCAGAGAAGAACAGCTCGGAAAGCTCTCCAAGTTTCTTTTATCGTCACCTGCATTTAGTCACTAGATATGAACTTGCACATATAGCTGTGGACCTGTCTCGATATCCCCATAGGTCCCAAGACCTCAACACGTGAACTCTTCAGCTGTGGTCTAGCCCCCCAAATTGCAGCGCTACGCCATTTCGCCAGGCCACTTTCTGCCCCATTTACTTGTTCTCATAATTTCATTACCTTTACCACTTCATCTTTATACTACATCCAATCTGGTTTTGATCACAAGTTTGTAAGATCCGCTAGATTAAGCGGCTTTCTTAATAGGAGCCTGACAACAAATCCCTCCACTGAGTGAACGTAAGAAGATATTTAGACAGGCAAATGCGAACAAACAGCAGGAAGCTGTTGTGAGGTTTCATACAAGCAAAGCGGGCAGCTTGCAAGCCCAAGTGGTAAGCCAACAAATAACAGGACACGTGCAGTCTTAATGACCAGCAAAAGTCATCTGTCATATTGCTTGGAGGTGCTTTATCAGCATAAGCTGACAAATACCTACACTATTCAAAGATATACAGCACAAACAAAACACCGCTAATAACTGGAGCTTGTGCACGTGGCAGATGGATGCAACAGTTCCACAACAGGAAGGAACCAATGCAATACTGAGGGTGCGATGCTTAGAGCGAGGGTCTCCCAAGTGAGGTGGACACGATGATCCATTGGTGTGGACATCGGAACTTCAGTAGTACATGTCTATAATTTATAAATTAATAAATATACATACAGGGAACTATATACAGGGAAATGTTTCCCATCTCCTACACTCTCACACTGGAGAAGCCTGCATGGCAAAGTCAAACTGTGTTGACTTCCAAATGAAAAAAGTGGGGGTGCATGGTGGTTTTGTACCTCGACCACACCTCTATCGCACAGCAAGACCTACATAACACTACTGCAAGAAATCACTTAGGATTAAAGGTACTGCTTATCAAATTGCACCAGCTTTTGCCTTAAGCTTTGCATTCCTTGGCCATCGATGACCATTGCAGATTGCAATGACCATTTCCAGACTGCTGAGCCCGGCCGGCAACAGGTGGCTGCTTTGATTTTATTATCTTTTTTTTTTTTTTTTTTAAGTAATTTTCTGCAATACCTGGGTTTGAGTGCTTTACCTATACCAAACAAGACAGTTGAAAGTTTCTGACCGAGCTGTGATTCTATGATTCGAAGCTAACAGAGAACCTAACCTTGCAGCGAGACGGCAGTGCCTCTTGGAGGGGTGGTACAAACTGCCATTAATCGGCTGCTACTTAAGCTCCTGCTTGGCAAAAGGGAGAGGGCAATGAGGAAGCGGCAGAGCCAACGATCCTGGTGACTTACAGCAAGTGTCTGATCTCCATTTTGAAGCTCGCCAGGGCTGCCTGGTGGACTCCGTTCTTGGTTATTAAAAGCTCGTTTTCTAGCGCCAGTGTCAGCTCTGTCAAGTTCACCTTCCCATCCAAGCTGAAATCCAAAGCCTGCAAAACAACACGTCGTTAGAGCAGAACGAGCTTTCCTGCCTTGCAGGAGCCTGGAGATGTTGGTATATGAAGTGACAGAATAAAATGAGGAGGCTCGGAAAAGGTCTTTGCTTGCTGATTATGTCGCGAATGCCTCTGGGGCAATAAACCAGACATCTCTGCCACATTCCTGCGTTGAAGAGCTGCTGCCAGCTGCGGAGATGGAAAGTGTCCTGGTTGTGCTGCAAGACCAACAGGAAATTAAGCCCACGCCTGATTAAAAGTATTAATTCTCTAGGGGACCTAACAACACCCGCCTTTTTGCGTATTCAAATGCTGCAAGAAAGTGGTTGAAGATGTTCATGTTAAGCAGAACCAGCTCTTGCAATAGAGACAACACAGAAGAAGCCTTGTAGGAGGTATTTGATAGCAAAGATCCCACCTCTTAAAACATGATTTATCAGCAACTGCTTGTAATTTCCTTCAGCCTAACTCAGCAGGAGCACAGAAGGGCCCGTGGTGGGACTGAAACACTGCAAACACTGGAAAAACCACCCCGGTTAACGCAGTACCGGCTTATCAAGCTGGCCCGCACGAGCCCAGGCTACACGTGAGTGTAAAGCCTGAGCAATGGCAGAGTGTATTACAACCCGGGTGTTCAATATCCAGGCGGACATTAAATGCCAAGAGAAATCTGCCGTCATCGCTGCTGGGAAGCCAGCGATGGTCTCAGAATAGACGTATTGAAATTATCTTCTCCCATCCGTAGCTTCGAGCAAGATGGACAGGGATGGGGTTTACTTCAGATATCTGATTTGCAACCCACATTACCCTTTTACTCTGTATAATTAAACACTAATTACTGGGCAGGGTTTCAAGTGCTGCCCTCCACCTCAGCACAAGCAGTAATTCAGGTCATCCCAGTGCTAAAAGGTTTACAGGTGCAGCTATTCAGTGAGGTAAAGGAATTAAATTGCTTTCTACAAATATAGGTGACCTCTTCGAGCTAAGCTGGAAGTCACATTACATTTTTTATCATTAACTTCCAGCTCTCTGGGAAGCACCATTGTTTCAATAAAGGAAATTATTGGAAATTTCCTAGAACAGTTAGACTCTTGTTGCTAGCCCTGGGAATTTTAAAGCAGGAGGGGTGGAAATAAATCATCCAGGTACAGTCCAGCATCCTACACTGGGGAAAAAAAAGAGCAAAAGGGGTGCGGTGGAGCTGGTGGTTACCTTCAGGATCTCCTGGCTGTTCTCTATGCCCTCTTGGTGCCAGCAGTCCAGGACGCCCTCCACGCAGCCGTAGCCCATCCCGTCGTCCAGGCTGGAGAAGAGGCAGAAGCCGAGGGTGCTGGGCATGGCCGAGGGGGTGGTCGTGCGCCTCCCGCTTTCGTCGAAGGACTGCCGGGAGAGGGGAGAAGGTGCGACCGGGCACGGGCAGAGCCAGGCATCTGGCCACCCCGTGACAAGAAAGGCTTATAAATGTAATTTTGCTAACAGTACTCTGGAGATTAAGGATTAAGGTCTGCTTTTCCTCGCTGCCAAGCAAATACCCGGCAGGAGCGCCGCTGCTGACCTGATGGCCCTGCAGCACAGCCAGGCGCTTTGGATTTAACATAAATCCGAGGAGGAACAGTTTCAGAGCTGTCCCTAACGCTCCAAAAGTGTTTTCCGCTGTCTGTTTTTGGTTTCAAGTGTCACCTCCCCTAAAAAGGCCACAGGAAGCATATGCACAGGTGCTTTTGCTAAAGCCCTCAGCTTCCTGGCAAAGACAGGTAGCAGATTTAAAACTGTTAAAAAGTTAGAGATACAGGACCTGCATGCCCACGGTCTCCAACCTACCCCAGACCACCATTTCCCCTTGCATCCAGTTTATACCATTTACTTCCTGCACTTCACAGCTTGCAAGAGCCGTCTCCAAGCCACGCTACTTTAAAGGAGAGCCACCTCCCCTTTATCGCGAGGGTGTTTCTCTGCATTATCCCCCCTGCACCCCGACACGGCCAGAGGAAACCTGCAGCAGCTTCACCCCCTCGCCCTCGGTGGAGGCAGTCGTGCCCACGGTGCTGCTGCGCTCACCGGGGCATCCCCGGCTCTGCTCCGCTCCGTGGCATGGCAGAGCAGGGGAGCAGTGGCCCACTGCCACCACCTCCAAGGCTGCCCCACCACAGGGACAAGAGTGGAGGAAGAGGAGGAGACAGGCTAGGTGGAATTTGCCCAGGACTTCACAGAATCACACAGAATCCTTAAGGTTGGAAAAGACCTTTAGCATCATCAAGTCCAACCATCAACCCAACACCCCCATGCCCACTAAACCATGTCCTGAAGCGCCACATCCACAAGTTTTTTGAACACCTCCAGTGACGGTGACTCCACCACCTCCCTGGGCAGCCTGCAGTGAAGAAATTTTTCCTAATATCCAATCTAAACCTCCCCTGGCGCAACTTGAGGCCATTTCCTCTCGTCCTATCGCTGGTTACTTGGGAGAAGAGCCCACCCCCCACCTCACCACAACCCCCTTTCAGGTAGCTGTAGAGAGCGATGAGGTCTCCCCTCAGCCTCCTCTGCTCCAGACTGAACACCCCCAGTTCCCTCAGCCGCTCCTCATCAGACTTGTGCTCCAGACCCCTCCCCAGCTCCGTTGCCCTTCTCTGGACATGCTCCAGCACCTCAACATCCTTCTTGGAGTGAGGGGCCCAACACTGAACACAGGAGTCGAGGTGTCACCTCACCAGCGCCCAGTACAGGGGCACGATCCCTGCCCTGCTCCTGCTGGCCACACTATTCCTGATACAGGCCAGGACGCTGTTGGCCGCCTTGGCCACCTGGGCACACTGCCGGCTCATGTTCAGCCGGCTGTCAGCCAGCACCCCCAGGTCCCTTTCCGCCGGGCAGCTCTCCAGCCACTCCTCCCCAAGCCTGTAGCGCTGCATGGGGTTGTTGTGGCCCAAGTGCAGGACCCGGCACTTGGCCTTGTTGAACCTCATACAGTTGGCCTGGGGCCATCGATCCAGCCTGTCCAGATCCCTCTGCAGAGCCCTCCTGCCCTCCAGCAGTTCAACACTCTCCTCCTGCTTTTACCCCGGGATCCACCTGGTTTCTCACCTGCATGGAGAGGTGTCGTTTCAGCTGTCTGTACGGGGTAGATGCCGAAGGTGTCAGTGACTTTCCGGTTCTAAACAAGCCGTAGAAGAAGTCCTCTATGCTCATGGTGCCATCTTGCTCCAGGTTATGGAGCACCTCTTCAAGCACCTGCAAGCAACGGGGGATAGAAATCACATCTGCTGTTGCCAAAAATGCCGTAGCAACAATTTGGCACAGCAGAAAACACCCTATTCCAAAAGAGTTAGCCGGTACACTGCACCAGCCTAACACCGGGACGGCCTCCTTCACAGCGAAAATCGCAGAGCCACATCGCTACGAAAACCCTTACGTAAAAGCGTGTAAGCTCCCGGTCATCTTGGAGCCTCCATCTTGTAAGGCAGCACAAAAAACCCTCGTTTCATTCTGCTCTCGAAACAGGGCGACCTCAGGAATTCAGTGCGAGGTACGAGGCAGGTGCCAAAACCCCAGCAGCTTGTGAAGTGACCAGGCGAAAAAAAACCCCCACAGTAAGACACTGCAAGGTTATAATAAATCTGTTTTATGCTTCAGGGCAGTCTGCTTTCTGAAAAGCAAGGCCAACCTTACTAGGACCGGAGATGTTAAGGTTAGTCCTTCACTATTTCTTTGTCTACGGTTTATTTTTTCCATTGTCTGCCTTAATATCCTGAGAACATTTTGTTGCAAAGGAATACCTGCTCAGAAACACATTTTATGAAGGAAATGACTACGTGCCATGTTAAGATGCAAAACAGTCCGATTTTTTTTTAATAAAACTAAATCCTAAATTGACAAGAGACTTTTTTGCTAAAGAAATAATTTTCTTGTGGACTCTTCCTGGAGGGCAGAAACTGCCCGCAGGCCTTCTCAAAGTCAAAAGCAACAATCTGTGAATATTTTAACCCATATTTACTGTCTAGCTGGAAGATTTCTGGGATTAAGGTGACATGCTTGGAATCTAGGATATGTTTTTAAATTCCAGTTTACTCTGCGGTTGCATGAGAAGACACGCACGCTGCGGTGTCAGGAAGGCTGGCAGCTGCCTTCTACCAGGGCGGCCTCCCGCGTCCGATGGTTCGACACCAACAGACTCGCTGGAGCTGAAAACCGCTTTCCAAGTAGCAACCCGTTACCCAGCACTTGTGCTTTAGGCTTGTGGTCAACCGCAGGACAGACTTTGCGGGGGCCACGCTAAAAGCCCAGTACACGCGCTGGTGCGAGTGGGTCCATACATGGCCGCTCACCTCCCCGGCCGCCGTTCGGAGCCCATACTGCTCACAAATGGAGATGAGCTTCTTCCGGTTCAGGTGGCCGTCCCTGGTGATGCCGAGGTGCTCGCAGACCTCCTGTAGTTTCTCCTCTATCCAGTCCGGGGTGGGCAGCGATGCACCGGGGGAGGAGTTCAGGTCATCTGGGTTCCAGAAGCGCAGCTGCCCTGGAAACGGGGGAAACCGCTCCGGTTTCTGCCCATCCACTGCACACGAGTGACCACCAGAAGACCTAGGTGTTCTGCACGCCACGGGGGACTCGCTGCTGCAGCGGGCAGACCCCTGCTCCGTGCTCATCAGACCCTGTGGGACTGTTTGTCTTGCCTCATCCTGCACAGAGTACGCTTGGGATTTTGGGGTAGGGCTACTGGCACGGCTATGGGACTGTACCAGAAGGAGCAGAACCTGGTCAGCATTCAACTTGCACATGCCACCGCATCCAGGCACACGGTGAGCTGCAGCCGGGACCACAGCCAGAAGGATCTCTGGGGACGTGGATGAGTCTGATGGCCAACATGAGCTGGTGGCCCGGGAAAGCACAGCCCTGCCACCTCGGCTGCTGGCATGGATGGAGAAGGGACTCCTCCTCTTCTGGGCAGTTATGGATCAAGGGAGAGGACTGAGCAAGTTGCATATGGGTATATCCCTTGACCAGGTCGAGAACTTCGGTGGTTGCCTGTCTCCATAAATGCCACCCCCCAGGTGGAGCTGCCTAAATGCCCATCCTCTTTGAATGTAAACTGTAGTGTATGTTTTGATCTAAGGACTTCCAAACACTCCTTCAGGGGAAGGAAAAAGACCCACCCATTAGCCTTCAGCTGAAGACATTTCCTCAACCTCCAGCAAACACCGGGGGTGCAGTGTCACCCAGCTGGAAAGACTCACAGAGCTACTGGACACTAAACAGTCTGAGCTTGCTTAGCTGCAAGGCCACCTCCTCGCATCCGCTACCTCATCCTGGGGCTGGAAAAGCAGCTTTTGGAGCACAAATTTGGTCTCGTTGGACAGAGAGAAACTGAAATATGGAAGAGGTGCTGAAGCAATTGAAAGCTGCATGGGGCTTCGTTAGAAACGCATCTTTGCGTGCTGCGGGTTAGGGCCAGTGCCTGCCAGCCCGGTGATGGCAGAAGCGCTCGGAGGACCTTGCTGCGACGCTGCTAGCTAACGCTGCGGGGTCCCCCTCGAGCATCCCTGCTGCAC
>NW_010521703.1:12406-15166 GCF_000687285.1 Phaethon lepturus
CCACATCCCAGAGCAGAACAGGACGTGTCCCACTGCTGTCCCTGCTCAGCCGCCGGGTCCCGCCGGCTGTATCCATGGGGGTGGGGAGCTTCTCCGCACCCCGGGGTCACCCTGCTTGCCTTTCCAGGACAATTAGGAAACATTTAATGACTGGTCCGTGCTGACATCTAGTGCCTACCGTGCTCCACTACAGCCAGCAGCCCCACAGCCCCCAGGGCAGGACTGGGGACAAGGACCAGCCCCGGCTGCTGCTCTGGGGGTGCTGGGGTCAAGGGAAACGGAGAGCACCTGCAGCAGAGCAGTGCTTCCACCCAACAGGAGGAAGAGAAGAGGTCAGAGAGGGTAAGGCACAAGGCTGTGCCCTCCAAGGAGCCCCACTTTAGCTTTCCTTCCCAGCTCGGGGCTTGCTTGGCCCGTGTGCGCCTTGCCGAGCTCTGCGCCACGCCAGGCTGGGACTGCTCAGCACACACAGCTGGCCTGAGACCGTCTCAAAGTGCTCCTCTGATTCATCTTCAAAGCTGAAGAGAATAAACACGTACAAGTGCTGCTGCTTGCTCTTACCCTCGGCCTCGTACTCCTCGCTGTCTTGCGTCTTCCAGTGCTGGGGAGAAAACAAAAGATTCCCGAGTTATTACTATTGCAAGCCATCGCCCGTATGAAAGAGACTCTGCAATCAGCATCAAACGAGCTACAGGGCTCCAGCAACGCCGCCAGGCTTTCATCTCCCCGCTCCCCACAGGCTGGGCTGGCAATCCACAGCTCTTTGATGCTACCCGTTTCTGGCACGCGAGGGGCTTCGCTGGGGATAAACCGCAGCTGCAGCAAAAGGCACCTAAAGCCCCGCAATGACCCGCTCTGGTCTGGCGGGTTGATGGGGAAGGAGAGAGAGATCTGCTCTCCAAGCAAACCATGCTGCTTGTCTTGGACGTATCGGTGGTCGAGATGATGTGGCTGCAGGGAACATCACAAGCTGCATATGGGCACCACCCGAGCCTGGGTTACCCTTTCCTTCCAGCAGCACTGTTTTGCCATTGCCAAACCCCACCTGCAGCCCACGTGGATCTCGTGCGCGGCCAGCCTGCAAGCCAGGACACAAGCACAGCACGCTTCGAGTCTCAAGCATCCCCATCATGGGTAGCCCTTGGCAGAAAGCTGCATGGCACACCACCACCTCATGTCCCTGCTCCCCTCTGCGGGCGATCGCTTGTCACCCACGTCAGCCGCAGAGCCTGGGTATCCCGGGCACCAGGGAACACGCATCCATGACAGGTAATTAAGCTGCAATGAACCCATGAGCGCGACCTGGACATCTGCTTCCAGAGCACGTGCGAGCTGGGAAATGAAGCTTTTGCTGCTTTATGCTTTTCCTTTTGACAAGGGGCACCCATCTGCCTGCTGAGCTCGAGGGCCAGCAGCCCGCACTCAGCCGAGCCCACTCCAAAACACCTCCACTAGCCACAGCGCTAGAGAGACAGAGCCGTGCTGCCAACAAGCTCTCCATGGAGCTAGATAGAGGAAAAACCCAAAAAACCCACAACCATATACTTTGCAAGTCTCAAGCCATCCCACTTCCTTTGTGGCAATACCACATCAGCTCAGGCGGCAACGGGAGCAGGGCAGAAGTACGTTGTTCAAAATGATTTCCCCATGTACTACACGTTGTCTTGTCCCTACCACTCTTGTACCAGCCGAGGGTATTTACTCACACGTGATGCTCAGCGATATTAACTTCTTGTTTAGAAACAGCATCAGCAAATGTTACTGCTCCACCGTTACAAGTGGGTAGTTCTGCGTGCACGTGACTGATGGATTTGAAGTCAAAGTCACCCAGGACATAAAGAGGCTCTAAATCATCATATAAAAGTTCAATACGTCTCATTCAGATTACAGCTAAAAGCCATTAATCTACAACGTTACCATGGAAACTGGATTAGGTCACTGGACTTTTTTTAGCTCTGCTGCTTGCTCCCCATCATCAGCTGGACCGTACAAGAGCTGCCCGCAGCATCCCAACGTACCCCTCTGCTTCTGGGGAGAGTCACAGGGCGGGAATTGGGGACAGCCTCAGACGGAGAGGGAGGCTTAACCTTTGCTTTCCCGGGGAGGCTTCAGGCAGAAATCAGCCTGGCAGAGGCAGGAGGTCACAGGCAGGGCTGGAACCTGCAGCTCCACTGGATGTTCCGAAAAAAGCCAAGAACATATATAATATTGCACTAGAAAGCTGTGGATTTTGGCCCAAAACAAGCGCCGTCTGGCTAAGCACCACTATCGAGGCATTAGGGTGGCAGATTCCTGGTTTGCCTGATAAACCATCAGCACAAGCACACAAAAAGCAGGAGCTGAGCCAACAGGTACCGTCAAGTTACCACCCGCAAAGGCAAAAACCAGCCCGTGTCCCCAGAAATGCATGAGCTGACACTGTCCCAGCCCTAAGTGCCTGTATGTGTGCAACAGGCGACTCGGTGCTGGGAGAAGGTACATCTGGGTGCCAGACAGAGCTACCACCCCGCAGCCGCTCATCCTTGTCCTTGGGGGGCCACGAGGCAGTGCTGCTCAGAAGGGGGGTCCACTGCTGTGTCCAAGTCGCTTTGCATAAAGAGACATATGTATTTTTAGACAGAATCAGATCTAAACCATTTAGCACCTGACCCTCTTCGCTTCAAGGACTTGCCTCAAAACCAAGAAGCCCAAACCACAGCGCACGCTAACTCCAGTAAATACCAACAGCCTGAAGGGGCTGAAGTTCACGGGGGGCTGCGG
>NW_010521704.1:0-247 GCF_000687285.1 Phaethon lepturus
CGTAGGGAAACCTTGATGAGTTTGACCATTAGCAGGAAGAAACCGCTGAGCTAATTTTAGCCGTGATAGCTAATTGCTTTTTTTTGCGCTGCTGGGTGAGGCGACAACCTGCAAGTCCTCGTCTGTAACCTTGAGCCCTCCTGGCTCCGTGCAGCGCGATGCTCGGGTCCCGCCGCGGCGAGGAGCGGCGTGGGGATTCACTGGTGGGAGCGCTGGTCACCGGCGGGGTTTCTCCGGGATGCTTCGC
>NW_010521704.1:778-1021 GCF_000687285.1 Phaethon lepturus
GGCAGGGGCTGGGCGTCAGCTGGCGTTTTATGGGGTCATTTATGTTCCTTGTTCATCGCCCTCCTTCCGGGAGCCTGCGTCTCCCTGGCGGGGAGCAATCGAGTGCTGGGGCGTGCCGGTGCCTGTCCCCCAGGCTCAGCATGGTGGGATGCTCAGTGCTTCCCCTCCTCCTCCTCCTCACCTGGGCTTGGACCGCGGGGTTGGACTGAGAGCTTGGGGGAAGGCGAAGGGGAGCGGGTCCTG
>NW_010521705.1:0-1376 GCF_000687285.1 Phaethon lepturus
TCAAAGGCGCAGGAGGGCCCCGAGGAAAGCAGCGGGAAGCGGTTCCTGTCCGTGGCGTGTGGCCCTGGGCGGTTCGCGGCCCGCTTCTCTGCTAGGCAGTCACTGTAGCTCTTGGGGGCCCCCGTGTGACAGCCCAGTCGAAGATACTTTATACTGCGAGCCTCGTGGCCTCGTGGCAAGACGGTGTACATCAGAGTTATTTAAACATCCACACATTTTATGTGTAGTTACATAAACCAAACACAGTGAGAGGACTCCCTCAAAGACACGCACAGCATCTCTGTCTGGAGCTGAGGTGTGGAAGCACAGTAAGTTGCCTTTGCACCCTGCTGACCCAGTGTGGCTGCTGTTTTTCCAGAATTTGGGAGGACACATCAATGTGACTTTGTTAACAATGTGATCATTGTTAGCTTACCACGGTTGGGCCTCTGTTAAGTGATGTGTCTGTTCGGGATAGTGTAGGCAATTCCCAAATGATCGCAGGAAGTCTCAGGGCTGTGTGAAACTTAATTTCAGGGAATGGGTTCGTTTTGTAAATCATGTTTGCTGCCCTGACTGCACTGGCTGTCCGTTCTGCATCGGTCCAGCATCCGTTCTGGAAATGTTCATCTATGGAAGAGGCACTTGGCATGAGAAAGGAAATCCTCCCCCACTTCTGCTCTCCAAATGCATAACCTAAAGTTAAGCCGCAAACCCCACAGGGTTTACATGGCAAAGCAGGAAGTTTTCCCTGTGCCTTCTCAAGATTGAGAAGCTGGCAGCCAATCACCAAGTGGGGTTCCCTAGGGCACAATTTTAGGGCCAGTGCTCTTTAATGTTTTTGTAAGTGATCTGGATCCAGGAATCAAATGTCCATTAAGTCTGATGATGATAGTAAACTAGGAGGAGCTGTGGACTCCCTCCAGCATAGAGAGGCCTTACAGAGAGATCGGGATAGATTGGAAAGCTGGGAAATCACCAACCGTACGGAATTTAACAAGAGCAAGTGCTGGATTCTTCACCTGGGATGGAGTAATCCTGGTTATACGTAGAAATCAGGGGGAGGAGGATAAGAGGCTGGAGAGCAGCCCCTCAGAAAGAAATCTGGGGTTTGGTGGCAAGACAAATGAGTCAACTGTGTGCTCTGGAAGCCAAAAGGGCCAACTGTGTCGTGGGGTGCATCAGGCACAGCATAGCTGGTCAGTCGAGGGAGGTGATTGTCCCCCTCTACACCACACTGGTGCGGCCCCACCTTAAGTTCTGTGTGCAATTTTGGGGGCCTCAATGTAAGAAGGACATAAAACTGCTAGTGTGTTCCCAGAGGAGAGTGACCAAGATGGTGAAAGGCTTTGAGGACAACATTTAGGAGGAGTGGCTGAGGTCACCTGGTTTGTTCA
>NW_010521706.1:0-1503 GCF_000687285.1 Phaethon lepturus
CTGCCTTTGCCGTCCCGAGAGCCAGAGGGTTACCTACCGTGTGTCAGCTGAGCACCTCAATTACTTAAAATAAATCCTGACTGCAGTGCAGAATTGCAATTTTTTCCCTTCTGTCTTAGAAAAGGGGTAGGAATAGGCTGCCCCGAGAGGTGGGAGATGCCCCCTCCCTGGGAACACCCATTCCAGGTCAGGCTGGACGGGGCTCTGAGCAACCTGCTCTAGTTGAAAATGTCCCTGCTCACTGCAGGGGGGTGGGACTAGATGGCCTGGAAAGGTCCCTTCTGACCCAAAGGTTCTATGATTCTACGATTGCGTAGCTACAGAGAGCAGTCTGCCGAGCGTGCAGCGGCAAGATATCATTTCTTCCAATTAAAAACCGTATTAACAATTGTACATTGAGTCTGTAACGTTCTCTGGTAGATCTGCTTTTCGTATGAATGAGAACGTAAGAGTCCTTTGCAGACAGATGGAAAATCACTTTTCTTTCTCATCTACCCTGTTCAGAGACGTGGGAGCAATAAAAGCTATAAGCCCCTTCTTGGAAAACCCACCTTCGTAAACGCTGTGCATGCCACCAGTGGGAAGAGCAGCGCCGAGCGTCGAAGCCCAGCCGCCGGCGGAGCGCCTGCCCCCAGCACGCGGGCGGAGGAGGGAGGGGGCTTTCTCCCTAACCAGAAAATCCCTGCCAAGAGTTTTGCAGTCTGATCACAAGTCTTGTGCGCGTCTCTGTCCCTTAGCAGGAGAGCCACGCTTGCACTCTCCCACACACGCCATTTGCTTCACCGTTGCGTCTGAAGATAAATTGCTGATGACCTCACCCAGAAACAGAAGAGACCGTGGCCCTGTCTGCATGAATCCCCATCTGGCCACGCGCCTTCAGACTGACCTAGCTTCAGACGAGAGGCGATTCCCCGGCCGTGGGGCGGAGGTCTGGCTGCCACCACCACGGTCCCTCCTGCCCGGCACAGCACCCAGCCCTGCCCGACCCGTGCTGCTCCCGCTGACGCGTTTAGTCCTTGGCTGAAGACAAGTGATCCAGCTGTGACCTCCATTACTGAGGTCTGGGGACGGCAGTCGGAGGGAACTCGTAGCAGGCGCCTCTTTTTTCAAGGACCAGGCGCTGGGTGAGGGCACAGGCTCCCCGTGGGGCTCTGGCCGTCACAGCCCCTGCGCCGCGCGGGGAGCCTGTCCCGCCGCGCCGTACGTAGGGACCACGCTGCTTAAGGCATGAAGAGCTCGCTGCCTTTGCGACCTGCATATTTTTTCTCTTGAATGCTCTGCCTGCTTCTGCTTGGCATTATTAATCAGAGGACCATATGGCTCTGCTCGGTGCCTGCGATCCCTTTGGTGTACCTGTGTATGGCATGTGACATAAAAATGCCAATTATTTAAATTGGATACACTTGTTAATAAAGGGCCAGTGAATTTAGTTGTGATTGAGTTAACCCTTCCTTGGGGATCTTTCTTCCAGGAGGCTGAGCATGACCGCGAGGGAGAGGAGCC
>NW_010521707.1:0-992 GCF_000687285.1 Phaethon lepturus
CCGGCCGGTCGGGGAGAGCATGGGCAGCAACTCAACCCCTGCGCAAAGCTGCGCGAGGCATTTCTGGTGTGGAAAAAGCTCAGGGTGAAAATCTCTTCTATGCACAGTTGTAGACACTGGAACCGTGTTTTGACACAGTCTGAGCCAGGCCACACTCTCCTTCCCTAAAATAGTCCACGTTTAAAACAACCTCTATGAAACCAAAGCAAAAGCAATACCGTATTTGGCCAAGTCGTATAGGTTTTCCTTCCCAAGTTCATGGCAAAATGAGAGCGCCTGAATATAGCTGGAAAAAAAAACAGAAAGACAGTGAGGTTGTGCTTTAAATTAGCATTAATTTACAAAGCCCAGACAGACGCACTAAGCAAATTGTGCCCTTTAATATATTAACAACAGATTTTCCCCTCCTGTTCCTTTGGGTCCGGAGTGTAAACAGGGGCTGGTGATTAAGGCTTTTTTTTCCCCCCTTCTCCTAAGAGCATCAGTGACCGGGCGGGACCCGGCGCAGCGTGCCCACGGCCGCCTGCTTTCCGGAGGGTGTCGGGGTGACCTCAATAAAGTAGGTGACCACGGCACCTCTAATCCCTTCTTTCAATTGATTACTCTCACCCAGCCCCCGAGGCCATGAGAATGGGGGACCCCCCCCCTATAGATTAGCACCCTTTAGTTTACAGATCAGCCACTTTTTCAGTCCTTTGCCCTGCAGCAATGCATGAAAATAACACTAATCTCATTAAGGACAGAAGGGAGCCCTTCAAAGTTTATTAATAATGGGAGCAGACAGGGAGAGAGCCAGGCTCTGGGTCAGATTTCAAAGCCGGGGAAGTGGCAGGAGCTTTCCAAGGGCCTGGTTTTGCCAGGGAAGCGGTTTTCCGCCATGTTTCAATGCCGCGGGCTTGGCGTGCGTCACCGGCCAGGAGAGCAAAGCTTTGCTCACCTCTGAGCAGGACAGACCCTTGGGCTTCTCCCTCCATTTACCTTTCCATCAGCAG
>NW_010521708.1:0-12160 GCF_000687285.1 Phaethon lepturus
CCTAGTGTTTCTGTGATTCTGTGATGTTAATACAGTTACATCTGTTTCACTTTGTGGAGTACATTCTTGCTTGTTTTGCAGTACACTATATACTGAAATCAAAGTTTCTTTTACCTCTGCCACTGGGTATATTTAATGTTGCATTAGACAATTACTAGTACTCACAGAATTAAAGTTATTCTATGAATTACATTAAATATATTTTTTTCTATTGAATCAATTCTTAATATTTAAATATTGGTATCGATTCATTGGGCCCTTAAGCCCTATATTGAGCCATTCTCAATATAACAAAAGCAAAATACAGAAATACAGTGTTTGAACCAATAGTTAACTAAAATTAGAAAGAAGTACAACAGATCTTTAGTCCAGCCTATACCAAAATACAGAGCTGAACTTGAAGATTTTTACATAATCCCATATGCTCCAACAGCATAACTGCACATCTGGTAGTGGAAGTATCGTATTATTTTGGAATATTGTTTAAGCAAAAGGAGATGGTTAAAAGACCAGATCTTTCATGTCCTCATTCTAGGTTCACACATCTGGTCAAAAAGTATTCATTAGGTAAGAATAACAACATTGATTTTCTTGTATAGTTAACAGGTTCAAAAAATTGAATAGCTCAGTTTACACCAAAAGGAGTAAAAGCCAGTATACTATTTTCAGAGACTGTTTTCTAAGATTCTGCAGGAAACATACAGAAACATACAGGAAACAGACTCCCTCCAGAACATCCCCTCAACCTGTTGAAGACATTTGTTTATCCAGCAAATTCACCCATTTCTGTATTTCGGACCAAGAGGCAAAGCTGGTTCCAGAGCTCTGAGGCACTTCAAGGAAGCACAGGACCACTCAGCACCCCTCGAGCTAGGCAGTGGCAGAGTTTACAGGCCATAATCCACATTAGAAACACTAAGCAGGCAGATCATTTAGAGTGTAGAACACTCCAGGTGTAAAATACCAGTTTTTCTAACAGATAATCTCTTAGGAGCAATTTCAGGTACAAAGCACGCAGCTCAGTACGCTTATTATGCAAAGTCCTTTGCAGATACTGCTTTACAACTGATGTAAATGAGATTGTTGACAGATACACTACATTATTTGTAGTTCTTCTGAACTACAAATAAAAATGTATGTTCTCAAAATGCGTGGGACTTTTTAAGGTACTGCCTTTTGTAATGCACAAAGAATCCACAGACCGTCTTCAGGTGTAGTACCTTCATAAATTCTCATTGTACTGTTCTGTGCCTACAGAGTCAACAACTGCAAAATGCAGCACTTGTGGAAAGTGTAATTTGTGGAAATAGGAGCACCTTTCTGCTTGGAAATGCTCCGTCTATGCATTGTTACGTATACTGAGCTTTGTGACAAAAAAAAGTTTACCACTTTCGTCTCCTAGAGTCAGTATAAAACAAACGCAGCTAAAATTGAGTTAGCTGTGTAGCGTTTTTTTATGTTGTGCATGATAAAAAAAAAGTTTGATAAGTTTCCATCTGTTGTGAACCCTGACACAAATCATCTAACAGAAAATGAAAATACAAAAGTAGCACAATGTCCTAATGACTGAACGATTGCATGAGTATGACTAAAGAAGAACTTTGTGTAAAAAGTTTATTTATAAGCTTGATGGTTTATCTTGAAAAAGAATTTGAGTTTGCAGTTCAGACTTGTTATTAAAAGAGAATGAGAGCAAATTCAAGTCAGAGAATGTAATTTAGACATCCTTTGGATGGTTTGAGGGCTTTGAAATTGAACTTCTTTAAGACCTTTACAGAAAAAAGTATAATACCATTGAAAATCTCTCCTGCTCTGTTTAATTTTAATAGTGGAGCAACAGAGACATGAGGAGACAGAGGTTTTGCTAAGTGTTATCCAGCAAGCCAAAAATGATGGGAAGAGCAGTAACTAATCAACTATCTTACGACCCAGATCCAACAGTATTTGCCTGAAGACATATGAAGATTTTTATAGTATTTTTTCATCATGATATGTCAAAAAAGTACCAACAAATTAAAAAGGATTTTTGTGTATATATGAGAATAAGTCATATTTAACAAAATTACTTTTGCACTTTGAGAATAAAATTCAATCAATTGCCACTCATGGGGCAGACTGGTAGTGTAATTTGCACTTGCTTTCCCTCTGCATCTTCTTTCCTCAGCATTTCTACTTAGATATCCACTACACAGAGAATACAAAAATATTATAGTCAAAAAATCAATACTGGTAGGGACCACAACATCCCCAGTGTCTACATAATGGTCTTTCAACCCAGGCTCGTTCAAGTTATCAGAAATATTATGGGAGGAAGGTGTATGTCAGTAGTGTGTGCATATCTGTGTATAAAAATACCATTTCTGCTACCTACATCTGCACTCATTTGGAGTCCAGTTAGTATTTACCCTAAATTCAATCCTTAGCATTTATACATTCGCAGTCAATAAATTTCAAACATTTATCACGAGGACTGGAGAACTCAGAGCATTAAGGTTCCAATTTGTTTTCTGCTGAGGCAAGGCTTTTCATAAAAACAAGAGCTTGCAGAACTCTTCAATGCAGTATTAAACTTTCAGACAAATAATGACTCAAAAGTAAATCAACACCTGAATTCTGAGACACTTTTGAGAGTCACCCATCAAAAACAAACAATTAGTCCCTGTCAGGAACAACACACATTTTCTTGAGCAGGTATTTAGATCACTCTAAAGTGATCTTGACTGTGAAATTACTTGCATGCCCTCAAACACCTTACAGTAACATTTCCAAAAGGCTATTAAAATTCATAGAAATCTCAGATTTATGTATCTTCTAGCTGTTTCATCTTATAAAAAGGATCACAAGGCTATTTCATTTAAAGCTCTTTGGTCTATTATTTTGGGACAGGATTCTACAACCCTTCTTTTTGACTCTTGTTGACAATTCCCACAGACTTTCACTCTTAAGATGAATGACCTATAATACCTCCTCCCTTCCTCCCTCACCAACAGTCCTTTCTTGCACTCAGTTTACTAAGGAAAACAAAAGAATTCCCAAATCTCCTCTTTCAGGCTCAGAATTGAGCTCTTCTGTTTCCTGATTCTCTCTGTCCCTGAGGGTGGCAGAGACTTTCTTTATCTCCATCCTTACAGACAATACACCTGTCAGCTACATTAATTTTGCCTTTGAAGGTCACAATTAATTACCAGCTTATAAATGTAATGAAACTTTAACACTACACTAGAAAACATTAAAACGGTTTGAGAAGAGGAGAACACAAACATATCATCAAGCAAAGCAACAGATTTTAACAAAAAACTGTTTCACTTCAAGATTCCACAAATGTTTGAAACTGTCCAGGAAAGAGGTGAAAGTTCATTAGTGGAACAACACATTTTTGATCAAGTCACAATCATTTTTTTCATGCAGAAATCAATAGTAAACATTTATTTTTATACCACAGGGAAAATGCTTTTCAGTTCAGAAGCACATGATTGTCTTGTGTTGTTGTTACTGATAATTCCCCTAGACTCCATTCATAAAAATGGAAGTCCCACAGCCCTCTTTCTACTATCTACACTGAAATGGAAAGAGAGGCAAACATTTGCAAAAGCAATGGAGTATTCCATGTTTGATAGAAATGTGAAATATTTTCCTTTCATACATTTTCATTAACCTAAAATAGTAATATGAGAGGCATATCAACTCTTTACAAAGACAGTCATTAAAATGAAAAATTATGAAAACGTGATTTCATTGTGGTAGTAAATATTTTGATTGCCTCATGTTATCAATTAACATTGCACTTTTAGCCAGTATTTTGCAGTGGGTTACATTCATATCTCCTGGTCTCTTAGAAGAATAAAGATATCAGGGTAATCTACTTTTAAATAAACAACACTAACTTGTGACAAACACCAATATTTTCTACTTCATCTTGAAACTAGACTTAATTCAAATTTGTTGTTTAGTGAACACACTATTGCTTCCTCAACAATATTGTTTGTCCCCAGGAAAACATCAGAATGGACATATGAATATTCTTTAAGAATGAAAATTGTAGTAGAAATCACATTTAAAAACTGGTAGAAGGCATGCAAGGTATCAGTATTAATACACATAAAAAGCAGGAAAGAAAACGTATCAATAGCATTACTGATTAATAATATGTCCTGGTTTTAGCTGGTATAGAATTACTTTTCGTCCTGATAGCTGATATAGTGCTGTGTTTTGGATTTAGGATGAGAATAACATTGATAACACACTGGTGTTTTAGGAGTTGCTAAGCAGTGCTGACATTAGTCAAGGACTTTCCAGCTTCCCCTGCTCTGCCAGTGAGGAGGTGCACAGGGAGCTGGGAGGGGGCACGGCCGGGACAGCTGGCCCAGGCTGGCCAAAGAGATATTCTGTACCATATAACATCATGCCCAGTAAATAAACAGGGTGGGGGTGAGGTGGGGAGTTGGCCAAGGGGTGGTGACCGTGGCTCAGGAACTGGCTGGGCATCGGTCAGCAGGTTTTGTACAATTGCAAATTGTACAAAATGCAATTGCATTGTACATCACTTGTTTTGTATATTCTTTTATCATTACTGTTACTGTTATTGTTATTATTGTTATTGTTATTCTTATTATACCCTTCCTTTTCTGTCCTATTAAACTGTCCTTATCTCAACCAATTAGTTCTACTTTTTTTTTTTTTCCAATTTCTCTCCCCCCATCCCACTGGGGACAGGGGCAGTGAGCGAGTGGCTGTGTGGTGTTTAGCTGCCTGCTGCGTTAAACCAGGACACATCACAAAGGAAGCAATATTTTCAAATATCAGCCAAACAGAGTGTGTTCTAAAATCTATTAAAAGGCTCTAAGTAAGAGAAGTTAAAGCTCATAAATAGTATTTTCTACTGAATTAGATGCTTGTTTTGTTGTATAAGAAATATATTTTCTTGCTTTGAAGATTATTTTTTTTAGACTATCAAAAAGCAACTACAATGTTTAACTGAATAAAGGGATGACTATGTTACAACCTGCTAGTCACCTGTTGACATAATAATAAAACAACCATATTCTTGCAGTACATTAAGAAACACTAAGTAATTGGATGACTGAGTATGAAGAACAAAGTACCTCAGTGTTACTGTTATGCATTGAGGAAAATATTCAGGACACTCCACTCATTTAACTTGGCCATGACACATTTGAGTGAAGGTGATACTTAATCTTCAGATATCTATAGGGGAAATGGAAAACATGACAGTAAAAAAATCCTTGTCCTAGCCCAGTACTCTCTGACCAGGTTCTTTCAGATATTCCATGTGTGGTGGGTCTAATGTTTTATATCAGATTTACTTATCTGAAGATAGTTGATGCTACACAAGATTCCTTTTACTAGATGTCTAGTTTTTATCTTTATGTTGGGCTGAGCCATGTGTTTGCCCCTCCCATGTTGGTCTGGCCACCTTCTGGTCCCCTTTGTATTGGGATAAAGCCAACTTCGTTGCAACAGCTGTGCTCAGTCATACCCTACATTATTCCCTGAGCTTTACATGTACACTGCCCTTGCCCATCTCCCCTGAATCTTCTTCCATTTTAGGGATTTATTGGGCAGTCACATTCCACCCCTTGAAGTTTAGCTAGTCACAGTCCCCAAATTAGCCATGACATGGAAAGTTGTTCGGGGCTTTTTTTTGTCTGAAAATAGCATCTATTTAGAGCTGAACTAGAAGAAAACCGTAAGCTTTCAAGTTTATATGGAGCCATATTTTAACAAGAGTCTGCAAACTTTCCATCAGTACGGTATTTGTTTAAGCAAAGGTTAGATAGTATTTCTAAAGAGAATTTGGTAGATCATGACAGATATCACAATTATTCTCTTACCTTTTTAACTGATGCGTCTACAAAGACCGATCAAAACTTTGAAAGTTAATAGAGGAAATGGACACCTAATATCTCAGGTAATGTTGAGGTTTTTTGCTTGAAACTGGGCTTTATTGTTGTTTTTCATTTTCTACCATAATTATGCTTTCTTGTACTGATGGAAGAAAAGTATCAAGATAATGCAGATAAAACATTATGGCTAGCAGAAAAGGACAGTGACAGTCTCAGTCCCTCAGGTCTTCAAAAAAATCACTGTAGAAGAGTTTCTGGTGCCCTTTCTCTTCATTTTACTCTAATAGTGCTAGAAGGAAGAAGAGGATCAGAATGTCACATACGGGATTTCCTAATTTGCCTTCTGATCCGTCTCGTCAAAACATGAGAGCACGCAGCAGTAGCAGTATCTTTTCAGAGAGTGTAGCAGGCAAAGGGGTTTAACTGGGGTTGTTTAGTCTGGAGAAGAGGAGGCTGAGGGGAGACCTTATCACTCTCTGCAACTACCCGAAAGGGGGTTGTGGTGAGGTGGGTGTTGGCCTCTTCTCCCAAGTAACTAGTGATAGGACAAGAGGAAATGGCCTCAAGTTGCGCCAGGGGAGGTTTAGATTGGATATTAGGAAAAATTTCTTCACCGAGAGGGTGGTCAGGCATTGGCACAGGCTGCCCAGGGAGGTGGTGGAGTCGCCATCTCTGGAAGTGTTCAAAAAACGTGTGGATGTGGCGCTTCAGGACATGGTTTAGGGGACATGGTGATGCTGGACTAATGGTTGGACTTGATGATCTTGAAGGTTCTTTCCAACCTAGTGTTTCTGTGATTCTGTGATTCTGTGAACACTGCTTAAACCATTTTCCCCAGCTATTGAATTAGGTACTCTGTCTGCTAAACTGCTCTATCAGCTTAGATACATGAGTATCTGCCTGTTCAATTTCTCTCTGTACTGCTGCCAGCCTGCTGATATAGATATGTTACATACTTCAGTATTTCTTATAGAAAAATAAATCCTATTTTTTAAATGAAGACAAGGAGTAGATGTGTATCATACATTTCAGTTTTCTACAGATGAAGGATACTTTTCTCTGTCTTTCAAAAATGAACAGGGTGGCACTGATTTTCTTCATATTTTCTACTCATCTTTCATACTATCATGTAGTAAGGTTTTGCTGGTAATGAGTAGGCTGCTCTTATCTTTCAATTAAAAGGGAAAAAAAAAAGAAAAAGCAGATTCTAATCAGAAATATCAAGTATTATTATCTCAGTGTTGTCACTCAAAAAGGTTCACTGCTCATAAGTGGCCAATAAATGTAATTCACAAAAGCTGGTGCAAAAAGGTTGAAGACAGACATAGGAAAAGATGAAACATTCTAATTCGTTTTGGCACCACCCAAAATATTCAGCTGATGGTAATATCATTTCTGAACATGTTTGCATGGTCTTATCTATATATATTCTTCTGTTCAGTATCTCCAAAGATCTTAATAAAGAAACAAAACTGAATTGAGATAAACAGATTGGTCAATCTAATCTGTTTTGGAAGCCATGAAGAGAGTCAGGTGGAAGCAGAATTTCTCTCAAGACTTCACTATGGATAGAAAAATCTCAGGCACTTCCGATTTATGAAAGTAAGTCTAGAGAAAACTGGATTTCTGTTTAACCATTATTATATGTTTTTATATAAAGCTCTTGAAATTAATCAGGACAGAATCTACGTGGTCCTACTTTACACTAAAAATCTATTTCTATGTGGGGGAAAGGACGTTGTCCTACAGTTTTTAGAAAACTATTAATTTTAATATTTATTTTGCAGAAATGTATCAGTTTAAAAATGATTAATTTTTTTTTGCTATTTAATTCTACAAGCCTTTAGTCTTACCGATATGTATCAGGTCAAAAACCTGTGTGTCATGGTAACATTGCAAAATCAAGTGCTTTCATTCAAAACCTTAGCAACAAACATTATGTTTATACCATGTGTCAGTGCATTGCCTTATAGAGGCACCAACAATTTTAATATCTGCCCATCTGATCAAAAACACTAATCTGATCAACACTGCCTTTCAGCTTCATTAAGCTGAAGACAGACAATGAGTAAGTAGTTAAAACAATATTCTTTTTTAGTAGAAAACTAATGTACAAACCAAGTTATCAAAACAATTGGTGTAAGCTTCTATATCCTAATTTGATATGATGGTGACAGTAGGACATCAGCACCACAACAGTATGTTGACACAGTTTTCAATAGTTGCTATGATATAGATATTGCTGCTTGGGGCAGGAAGGGAGAAGTGTAAAAGAGCAGCAGATATGCTGCTGTTTTGGGGTCACAGGAATAGCTTTATTGTTGTAGACTTCCCTATAAATTCTTTCACTAAATGATGTCAGGGATTCAAATTTTAACTTAAGGCACATTATAGGCCAGAGTAATTGGTCGTCATCTAGGTCAGATTGTTATTAAACTACTGCTATTTCAGATGAATAATGCTACTCAACTATGAAGGCATACACAGTATGAATGTCCATATATACAGCTTGCATTGTGTATTATAATACATACTATAATAAAGTAAGCTACCGTTTAGCTATTTATTTATATTTAAATTCTGGCAGGCCAAACACTGAAAAAAAAAAGAAACTCTGAAGTTTTGATTTCTTTGGTACAGAATTGGAGATCAGATGACATAGAGAACTGTCGTCCTCTGAGGAATCAAAATCAACTAAATAGATGTGGGGCAAGATCAGCACAAAAAGAAAGAAAAGCACTTCAGAGAGAATAACAGGAGTTATTCTAAATATGAGTTACAAGTACAAAGTCATTTGTGTCATTTAAAATAAATCTCCTTGAGAAGTAATTGCAGTCATATACATCCATTTAGTATAATCAGAAATGGGAAGAATGCTATTTTTGCCTCATTCATTTTGATCTTTCTTGAAAGATACTAAAAAAACTACAAAGTTTTTACAAGTGTCTTGATATGCTGCAAAGCAGTTTTGACTTCTTCCAACAACCCTAACCCTTTTAAATGTAAATAAATCCCCAAGCAAAACAGAAAAGTGGGATTAGAAAAAAACCCTACCACAACAAACACCCTACCCCTCCAAACCCCACCAACCAAAAGAACCACAGCTGATGTCACCAGGACCTTCCCCTTCCTCAATTATAATGGATACCTAGGAAACTGGAAATCTCTATAGGGACTTCTATATCATGTGTAGCAAAATAGAGCATGATATTATTTGCATTTAACAGGTTCTTACTATAAGGAAATCTACATTTATGTCATAATAGGTTTTCTGTAGAAAGAGATAAGAGCCAACAAAATAAAACCCTGAATCAAAACTCAAGGAATATAAGAGATTTAGAGAAATAAGAGGTAAGTGTTTGTAATGTGTGCTAAATCACTAATATTTTCAACAACTTTACAGATAGTTTATCTTATAAAGCACTGCTGGAGCCACAGACATTTGCAGTGACAACTTTATTTGTTTTTAGTAAAAAATTTACTACACTTTAATAAATTCTTACTGAACCGACTTTTTTATGTGTTATTACCATTTAAGCAAGAAAAACTCTGCACACTGTAAAGATCAGTGTTATTTTAGATACTAGAATAGATTGTTCTTGTAGTTGGAAAATGAACAATATTTCAAACTGCCAAAATTCAACATTTAAAGATCTGTTCATTTGTACCAGACACACATGCTCGCTTGCACACACACACAGAGCCTGCAGAATCATAGCTGGTTGGAAATAATTATTTTTAACTGAAAGCATAAATCAGTTCTTTTCAAGCATAGCAATGGCTTCCTTTTTATTATTCAAAATGGGCTGATAGATAATTAGATGAAACTTGAGTTCATAGATAAATATATGCTTTGTTGACTGCACATGGCATTTCAGATTAAAGCAGCTGAAAGAATCAAGATTTAAGTAAATCCTCTGGCATCTTGTATCAGTGTTAAGGTTTAACCCCAGCCTGCAACTAAGCCCCACGCAGCCGCTCGCTCACTCCCCTTCAGTGGGATGGGGGAGTGAATCAGAAGAGTAAAAGTGAAAAAACTTATGGGTTGAAATAAAAACAATTTAATAAGTAAAGCAAAAGCCATGCAGACAAACAAAGCAAAACAAGGAATCCATCCCTCACTCCCCACGGGCAGGCAGGGGTTCAGCCATCTCCAGGACAGCTGCGCTCCGTCACGCGTAATGGTTTCTTGGGAAGACAGATGCCATCACTCTGAACATGCCCTCTCCCCCTCCTTATTCTTCATCCCAGCTTTATATGCTGAGCATGACATCATATGACATGGAACATCCCTTTGGTCAGTTGGGGTCAGCTGTCCTGGCTGTGTCCTCTCACAACTTCTTGCACAAGTTACACCAAGCACTACACCAGAATCCCCGGTACCCTATCCCTTAGGCATAAACCATTGACCAGCTCTGGGACTAGGAGTGGATTCAGCTGCACCTGGAGTCCTCTCTCAGGAGTTTAGAAAGCAAGGGGGTCCACTCTGCACCTCATGACTCAACGGGAGAGCATTCCTTTACTTTCCTTACCTAACCTTAGTCATAATCCGTTGACAAAGTCTGGGACTAAGGGTGGATTTCGGTCCACTCTGAACCTCGTGACTCAATGAGAGGGTCTCTCCTACTTTCTCTCCTCAGTATACATATAAGCCACATCAGTAGCCCAGTTCAATCCACGAGCAAATCATTCCAATCTAATTGTAACTTGGTTTCTCTTTGTACACCTTTTCATGTTAAATGAGTAATAGAGTGAACCCGTCCATCAAATTCTGTTAAGACATACTTTTTTACAAATCTATATTAAAATCATTCGCTTTCTGATATCTTTGATGGTGACTCTTTAACCATCCCTACTGCTCGTTCAGGACAACCCTACAGTGAGGACAGAAGGACCAGGAATTGACCTGGTAACAACATCAGGACAATGACAACACATGACACTCCCCAACTCCTCCACCTGATGCCAATGACCTTTGAAGGGCAATGGATGAATATGCATAAAACAGCTGGAAGGTGTAGATAATAGGAAAGGTAAGTATTATAATCTTAATTGTACATAATCTGGAGCATCAACATCATTGTAACTAGAATAATGTTAATTACTTAATTAGCTTATTAATCTAATTAAAATCTTAACAGCAAATTCTTAAATTTATTTAATGCATTTCTGTTTTCCAACATATTCAAGCAATTGAGTGCAACATATCAATGTCACTTGTAAACCCATTTAGCCAAATTTTAGTTTTAAAAGTTTGTCAGGGTACACATCTAATTTACACTGTTTCATGAAACACTTTTCAATTCACATAATATACTACTATAACGAATATTTTAATCTTAAATTCTGTAAATTTGTCAGCATAACTTTTCTGAAAGTACAAACCTATAGATTTAATTATAGAATTTTAATCTAAAAATTATAAATTAAATATGGACACATTTAATGAGCTACAGATTTTTTTCCCATGAACAACTTTGTCTAAACCACTAAACCGAAATTATTCAAATACACATTCTGTTGTCTCCTAGAAAGAAGAGCGAATAGCCTCAAGAGGATAACATTAACATTTAATATATGTACATTTCTATTAGGCTTCTTATCTATTATTTGCAAACACAGGGAGAAGCAACTAATGAAAGCAAAATAGAGGTGAACAAATTAATAACAACTAGAGATGATTATTTCTTATGTTCTCTCTGTCTACCTGTTCAGTCAGTCACAGTTACAAGGAGCCACTCTGTTAAACAAAGTGATGTGTGATTTCTACAGGAAGGAAATCAATGAAGCCTGGAAATACCCCTTGAAGACATCTCATTTTGGAGTCAATTTAAGAAGCAAAAGCAATCAAAGTGTTAGAATGTAAGTAGTGAAAAAACGAGTTCAAGAATGACAGTCAGCAAAGCATCATAATTCTGCTTTTACCAACTTAGTTAATAGCACTAGATGAACCTTTGTCTAATGCAGTTCAACTTTTCTTATGACCTAGAATAATTCAATTCCCTTCCAAATAGAGAAAGATTTTTTCATTACATGGAGTCTTCTCTGCTGCCTCAGAAAATGTTCTTCCTATAAACAAGGAAAAAAGTTGTGTTTCGAAATTGTAAATGTATTATTCAGGTTTTGTTTTCTTCATGGCAATATACTAAAATTTGTCGGTGATAGTCAACCAATCCAGTTTAAATTGTTAAGAGTAGCCCAAGTGTGTTCTTTCAGTATTTGGAGAAAGATAATGAGTTTCATGTGTTGAAGAGTCATGAAATTTTTCATTTTCATGAAAACTGCTAAGAGGATGG
>NW_010521708.1:12191-18121 GCF_000687285.1 Phaethon lepturus
CTTTCCTGTGATACAAAGCAGAAATTCTAACAGGATCATAAAATTTAGGGGCTTTCTTTGGTTCAGACAGGATCAATATTGCAAAAAATGATCCTTCTTATCAATATTCAAAAGGAGGCAGGATTGATACGACAGCACATTGCATCATTGTCACTGAATTGCTACCATAGCAGGATCACATTCATACCAAACAGTCAAAGTAGGAGTAATTATTTGCATGATTTCAATAATTATTTTTTTTAGGACAAAGTACATACATACACACACATGTATATAGGTATATGTATATGTCTGTGTATAGACACATATATTTAAATATATAAACAAATAGACACATACACATACAGAGAGGGATGTGTAAGCAAATAAATACAGCAGCTCCTGCCACAGAACTGTGGACTGGTTAGTTACCATACTTAGAACACTTATGGGAATCAACCTCCCCCTTCAAACAAAAACAAAACAAAAAAGCACAAACAAACAAAAAACTCTTGAGGACCTTTCTTCTTTTAAAATTAAAACCTTTCTTCTTTTAAAATTTTAAAATTGGTTGGATAATTGGTTAAGGTTTTTTTAGTTTGTGCCTTTTTGTTTTGTTTTTTTCCTAAGGACAATCTCTGTTCAATCAAATATATTCTGGTTTTACAATTTTAACTTAAGTTTTAATTACAGTTGATGTTTAAGCTATTTCATGGCTTATTAGCATTTTGTAGTTGCAGCTGCTTGAACTGTTCTGTCACTTGCAGGATTGGGAGGGAGGGGGAATAAAAAGAAAAAAAAACTTATCAGGTACTTCCCTTAAATGAAATTAATTTTTCAAAAGATGTTAATACATTGTCTCCATAAGCCCAGCAAACTTTCAGACTTTTTTTTAACTAGTCAAATATGAAAAATGCTGAAGTAGCAAAAAACCCCCAAAAATATAATCCAATGACATCCTCAGTCTCTGATTTTAACAGAACACATTTTCCTAAAAAGCCTTCTGTGTAAAAGGTTTTAGAAATCTTGCTAAAGAAGAGGAATGAACAGGAAAATGAAATCTGGCTTGAAATAAAGTAACAACAGGGAGAGATTTCTGTACAGACTTTGTGATGGAAAATAGAAAATGACTACATATGCGTTATGGAAATGACACAATCTGGGGGAAAAAGAAAGCTTCATCCTCTGCCTTAAGTAAAAAGCTAAAAGCAAAATATAAATAATAGTCACCTTCAGTGAAGACTTTGAGGAAATATGTGTTTCATGGTTTTCATAATTCTCATATGCAGCTCTGCATTATACATACCAATTTTGACCCTTTATCCATAACCATATTGAAAATGGAGGTCATTTATTTTTATGAATTAGAATAACTATTGCTATATTTAAAGACTTTTTATTGTAACTACAATAATTTTTCTTCTATTCTTTTTTTCTCTTAACAAGTTTCCTCACCCCTACAATTATTGTACTTGTGACAATTCTTACTTCAAATGTTTCTATCATTAAATGATAAAGATAGGTAGTTTTCTTCATTGATAAATTTTTTAGCAATTTCCTAAATTTCCCTTCTTTCACTGAGATGGATATCCTTAAAAGTTACAAAATCTTCACCAGTAGAAAGGTACTCAGCATCTCTTTGAACTTCTCAATCATACCTATCTTGACATTAATTCTCTTATTTTACCCAATTTTGCCCTTCTGGAATGAAGAAATTTAGATCTATTTTTAACTTAATATTTAATTAAAACTGAATCAACTTTTGACCTCTTCTGGATTTACTGTTTACTACTACCAGTAACCTAGCATTTTCAAGTCATTTAGTGCCTTAGGCTAAATTACTACACCCAAGAGTACATAATCCTTATTTTTTATTTTAGAACAGTAGAATCCTTTTTGTCATTCTGCATTCTCATTCAACTTGCATGCAAATCAAAATACTATCTGTCAGCCAAGCTCCACAACTTTATTTGTTCAAATAACTTGCAACTGAAGATATTTCAGATGAACAAATAGTTTTGCTTTAGTGATAATAGTGTCCTTAATCCAAACATAATCCAGAGCCACACTACTATTCTTATAATATAGACACTTATTTTCTTGTATTCATATATCAGTTGTCATTTTATATGAAGTCAATTCTTAACTCATGGAGACTGTACTCTGAGAGTGTGCCTTCACCTGTCCAGTAACCAAAGTTACCTCCTTCTGACAAGTTAACCTAGGTCAACTGAAAAGAACCATACCTCACATGAGCTGAACAGACTGTGTGTGTTCACAGATGGACCACCTAAGATAATGTGCCTGCCAGGCCAAGTAATTCAAACTAAGCAAAACCTTGGAAAGAAGTTCCTGAAATTTGAGTTATGGACAACTTGGCAGGCACCCTTTACTAAGTCACTACACATAAGGAAAAAAAAAGGATGATAGAAGTAAACCTGAGGCCAGTACTTCATCTTAAGTTCAGTTATTTAATATTTTGGTGAAGAAAAATAGTTGAGATTTATATTTTCAAAACTAACATTTCAGGATTTCAAAATTGAAATTTTAGCTTTCAAAATCTTTTAATCTGTAGCCTCACTAAATTTCATGTTAGTCCTTAAAATAAAATCTGAAAAAGATCAGAGTATGGAAAAAAATATATATATCCCAACTCTCTTCTTGTGGTACATGGCAGTCTGCAAAAAGACGAAGAAAAAAGATATCAGTAAAGCTACAGAGCACAGAGCAGAAACATTGCCTTATATCCTGCAAATAGTACAGTTGCTTTAACATGGCATTACACTTGAGCTAATGCTACGTGTTTCAGCATAGCTAATTAGTACACGTGCAGTGCCGGGAATATAAAATGTACTGCTTCTGGCTCCCTAGCTAGCTCATTTCCAATTAGGTGAAGTATCTCTTTATAATATTAAATTGTACACAAGTCACCCTCTAGCAAGGAAGAATGATCTGTCGTATTGAGTCAAGTGGTGTTATTTTAATAGTATATGTCAAGAAAGATGGACCCATGGAGAGCTTTTCCTTTATCTTTCTTGTAAGGATAGGAAAAATAGCTGGCAGGCTGGTTACTGCGCTGTGCTTACAAAGAGCAACAGAAGTTAAAACTCAAATGTAGGAGACAGTTTAAAATACAAATTTGGATCCTTAAAAGTCATGCACTTCTTTTGATATCAGTAAGTCTCCTTTACAGGACTTACGGCCTGATTTGCTAGTTGGGAAATTTCATTTTTTGAGCATGAGCAACCTGGAGTCCATTCCTGAGTCTATATCTAGAGATGTATAGCATGCTGGGGTATTTTTGCTGGTGACAGTAAAATCCTTGTTGAAAACAGACCAAGGTCAATTGGCTACATGATTTGCATCTCTTCAATTTGAAAGTCTGACAAACCATCTAGAGCTTTTGCTCCATGACTGTTTTTATAACATGTAATAACCAAGAGATAAATTTTGTAAAATAAGCTGGGCAGTTTTGCCTTGTATGGTAGAACTCTTTCCAAAGTGTTTAGAGCACACATATAAAATCATAGGAAAAAAAATAGTAAGTGCAACAGGGTAAATGTATTTTTACTGATAAACTTTTAAACTATGTTTTTTCAAAAGCTGTTCCAGAAAGCTACAGAAAGAGATCTTAAGAGACATAGAAAGAAAATGTATTGTTCCAGACCCCTCTACTCCCAATAGTATAATCTGTGTTATATCCTGCAGGAAGTACCAAAACCCAAGTGATCAAAAGCTTTTTCCAGCTAACCACTGCTAAATTTAATGTTACTCTGAGACACTGATATGTATGATGGCCACTGTATGATTTGGAGGTCCAAGACTTGAAAGTGGTACAGAACTTGAGGACAATCTCTTCTTTCTGAAGGAGGTCAGGGTTCCAGGGTTCTTTCAGCAAGCAGGTCTTCCTCTAACCAAATGCTTTCCTCTCCCGAGTAGATGTTTTCTCTAAAAGGTACATGGTAATTTTAGAAGGTAATTTCAGTTATAGTTACATTTTATTGTCATTTTTTGTCCTAAGTAAAATCCATAATTTCTAGACTGTGCAAACAACTACTTGATGTAAGTGAAGAATATTACATTAGAGTATGAACATGGAAGTATATGACGTGGAAATGCTGTATTGAAAATACAGAAAGAAAAGGTACATTGAAAGAATAAATTCTTTTCAATACCTTTTTTTTTTTTTCCTCTCTTTTCAAAGCAGCAGCTTTAGACTGAGTGTAGTGTAGAGACTGCTAAAGAGAATGGAACTGAAGTGAAGTTCTGGAGTTGATGGGTAGAAACCTGGAGACTGCAGAGATGTTATAAACTGAGGTATAGCTGAAATCTAATGTATTACAAACAGGATAGAAGAGATAGTCAATCCACTAAGGCGCAGTGGACAGGGGAGAGTTTTCTCAAACGTTCTCCCTGACCCCAGCCATAGCATTTTTATGTTTTTCTAAAAAATATTTTTATCATTTCTCTATTTATTTTTTTCTATCCTTCTATTTAAAACACATGTTTAACATTTCAGTTTTGACATTTTTAATGTGGTCTTTTTGTGTTGGTTTTTTTCTATTAAACTGGCTTTGTGGGATTGATTAGTAAACAGCTTTTATTTCGAAGCCTGGTCATTTCATACCATTTCATACCGTCAAGTCATCAGGGTTTTTAATGGTCAAGGTGACTGCCAATGTTTCTCAGATGCTGGAAAGGAAGTGAACACAATATTTGCCATGCACACATATGTGAATCTATTTAGTAATTAACTCAAAAGATATCAGAAGACTGTATAAGATTATAGGCATTTTACAATAAAGATATAGAAAAAAAAATTCTACAAGTATCTTTTCTTGCTAACCTAACAAGCACTGTCCACTTTACAAGACATCTGTTAATATCACGGCACTCTATAACTTCATTTAACACACAATTGCGGAAGTCTGCTTTCTAGTACCAAATTTTCATTTCCAATTTGTGACACAAAGTTCACTGTTACTAAGATCAGTCTGCCAGATAACAACAGTTACCAGAACACGCCAGATACAGAATCAGGAACATGTAGAAATCTCCTTATTGCTGCAAGAAAATAAATTATCAACATTATAGGTAATTTATTCCATTGAACTGCAAATCACTGTAGTCAAAGCAGTCTAAAACCACATGCTGCAGAAGAGTTCTTGCTCCCAGAAAGGATTCTGTGAAATGCCTAATAAATTTATTCTGAGATTCTTAAGGTTTTCAACATATGAAGCAACAGGCAGAGCTGGATAGAATATCAGAGTGATTAAGTCTTTAATTTATTTTACTCCTGTTCAATTATGCTTAAAAAAATAGACACACTTCTTTCATTATAACAGCTAGAGAGTGTATGAAACTATTTCTTCATATATCAATTCTAATTACCTTTGAGCAATTAATAAAGATAATCTATCACAGCTTAGAGCAACATGTTTTTAGCTGCAGTTTATCAAATGAGTATCATGAATATTCAGATTATGTTCACTTTAATCAGAAAAAATAATGATGACAAACAGCAATCATTTTTCAAAAAGAGAACCTTTATTATTCAGCAGCTGTTTTTTTAAAAAAAAAAACAATACCCTTCAGGAATATGTGAATTGCATTGCATTCATGATGTTGATACTTTGTGACAAGAACATCAAATGTGGCTCTTACACAAAATAAGAGTTCCTATATACTATTATGCTGCAGATCCCAGGAAAAAGATTTGTGAAAAAAACTCATTATTTAACAAACACAACCACCTCCTTCAATCTGCTAGTGAGATAATCTCTCCTCTACCACCAAGAAGAAAAAGGAAGATTAATCACTTGTACTTTCTAAACAATTTTATTTCCCCAACAACTTAAAAAAAATATTAACAGAATTGCACCACTCGAATTTTTATCCTGTAGGCCTATGTATTTAATATACACATATATAAAAATAAATATATATATATA
>NW_010521709.1:0-613 GCF_000687285.1 Phaethon lepturus
GCTGATTGTCTTTGGGGCTCTTGAAGATAAAAATGGCATAAGCCAGAGTCTACGGCATGGCACCGAGATAAAGCCCCGAGTGACCTTCAAATCAAACAGGGAACCAAGATCGCTGATAATGCCCCATAGGAAGGGAAAAGTCCAGAGTCTGAGAGAAGCCTCCGAGACAGATAGGCTTTAAGTTAAAAACTACAGCTTGAGGCCTGACAGATGGGTCCCCGAGAAGAGGCCGGGAGGATGTTTGACTTTTACAGCTCTTATCCCTGCCCGGCTGTCATCACGCCCTTTCGCAAGACCCCATTGACGTCCCGAGGAGCCGGCGATCCCCCTTTGTCTGCGGGCACGGGAGGGCTTTTGCAGCTGCCCCATGCCGCCAGCCCCGTCGTTTCCTGCCGGGGGATGTCACGGGGGGACAGAGCCGCAGAGGGGTAGGACGCGGGCAGCGTCCCAGCACCGTCATTAAGCTGTTAAGGCATTGAGCGCTCCAGACGCCGCCGCATGCGGTGCAAGGGCAGTTCAAATCCCAGCATGGCCAGTCCGGGATGGGGTCAGCGAGGCAGTGGGGCTGGCCCCGCCAGCGCTGCCCCACGCCCCGCTGAGGCAGCGGGTCCCC
>NW_010521709.1:939-1293 GCF_000687285.1 Phaethon lepturus
TCCGGAGGGGCCCTTCGCCGCCGCCACGGCCATCACTCCTGCCCTGCTCAAAAGCCCCTCCGAATGGGCTGTCATCGGCCCTATAGCCGCGGCCGGCTCCTGCTGGCCACTGCTTCGACGGGGAAAATAAAGGTTGGGGCTTAACAGCCCTCCAGCCCCGAGACAAATGCCTGCGGTTACAGTAATTGCCGTCCCCTAATAGAAGAAAACAAAGGCTCTCGTGGGGTGCCTGCATGCGCGCTGGCAGGACGGGGCACATCAAAGGAGGTGGGGTTCGTTCAAAGCCCCAGCTTAATTGTCAATTAAGCGTGCACGGGGGGGACAACGCCATGACAACGCGGGGCTGCATGCTGG
>NW_010521710.1:0-4955 GCF_000687285.1 Phaethon lepturus
GGCCGGCCGGCTTCCCGAGGCCAGCGCTTGCCAAGTGAAGATGTGTTGAGTGGCCAGCCAGCACAACGCCACGCGTGCCACGAGCCGAGGCCATGGCGGAAGGGGTTGGGGGGGGCAACAGAGGACTGCAGGGTCCTCATGGGCTCTGCTGAGTGGCATCCCTTGCACCAACAGCGGGCATCTAGGGTCCGCCTGAGCTTGAAAGTCCTTTTAAGGCATTCCTCTTCTGGCCTGACGACAGATCTCTAAATTAAGCTGAGTGGTTGATGTGGAGGAGGTCCTCTTTCACTCTGCTGACCATGGCGGTGCTCTTGGCAGCAAGACCCCGAGAAGACCTCGTGGGGATGCCTCCATGTGTGCGAGAGATGAGTCGGGGGGCTCCGGGCTCCCCTCGGTGCTCTCCTTCCCCACACCAAACACAAGTCATCCTCTCGCATCCTGGAGTCGTCACTGCTCGTAGGTGCGGGAGGAACCCAGAAGAGCAGCCAGGTCCCGTGGCAACGCGAGGGTCAACAGGGCTCCGCGGCAGCTCAGCGCTGTATTTTCCATGCTGCTGAGCTGGTTCAGCCCCAGCCGCACAGCTCAGGGTGCCTTTGGTTCCCAGAGCTGCCAGAGCCCCAGCACCCCTCCGCCACTGCTTCAGTGCCCTGACCCTGCACGTGTCCCTGGATTTACTCCAATTTTGTGCCTGATGAGGCTCTCAGGCTTTACGCTGCCAGTTAATGGACCTTAAAATACCTAGAGATCGTGGTCCCGCTTCCCTGGCTTCATCGAGGGTGAAATTTTGCTGAGGGGGGGTGATGGTGAGGGTGTAGGTGCCCAAGTCCCATGGGAACAGGGAGGCTCAGCCCTTCGGGCCCCAGGGGAGAGCCCAGACTCTGCCTGGAGATGAATATTTTGCATGTGTTTCCATGCAGTAGGAGCTACAAGATGTTATTTCTAAGGGTATCCTCTATTCCTTGCTCTCTGAACTTTGGATGAAGGCTACGCCCGTGGGAACTGCCTCATGGCTACACGTTCCCAAGCCAAGCAGATGTGCCCTCACCACCAGATCTGTCTACGAGAACATTTCCCTGCCCGACAGAGGAGCAAAAGACACTGCAAGGGACTTGACAAGGCATCCACAGAGATCGAGCTGAACCCAAGTGTCTCGGGAGTGAAGAGTGTCCTTCTCAGCATGTCCTGGGGATGCTTCCACCCTGGAGCAAAGTCACTCCTTTTTAGTGACTTCCTGCTTAGTTCATAAAAGCATTGGGAAGGGTGGGGAGACTTTCCCTGGCCTTGGGAGAGACAAGAAGTCTCATACGGTTCTTCTCCCTATTGATCGGACCCTCTGGATAAGACCTTCCTCTGAAAGCTATTGCCTCGGTTGTCCATATTGCCTCCAAAATCCTCCCGCAATGACGGCAGCTGGCTGCTGTCTTCAGCGCTTCAGCTCACGCTTGCCTCTGCCGCTTTTATAAATAAATGATGAGTGGATTGATTAGTCACTTCCCTCCGACTCCAGGCCTCTCACCCCCGACCATTTGTTGGCTTAAATAAAAACTTCTCCAAACTCTTCTAGACGGTACCAGAGTGCGATTCCCCTTGGGATGAGGTGGGAGTGTTTAAACATCACAAAAATCTCTCCTTCACCTTTTTTCCCACCTTGCTTAAACACGGGGCTGGTTTTATCCTTTCTCACCTACTTACCCATGGAGAACCGCTCCAGAGCCCTGGAGTGGGATGAAGAAGAGGTGTTAGCCCGATGGATGTGCCCACTCTGGGGTCCTTGCTGCCTGGACTTGGCCAAGGTGGGGGGTACATTAAGGCAGGATCGTGCCCACAAGCCAGCCTGGCCCCCTGCGTCACGGGGAAGGATGCTCTGCCTCTTGTCTCCCTCCTACAAGGCCTTGGGCAAGTGTCTTTAGCACAAACCCTCAGGAAAAAAAAAAAAAGGGGCTTGGCGTCCTGTGGGGGCTTTAAAAGCCCCGTCCCCGTGCGACGAGGCTCTGCCCGTGGTTATGCACAAGGTGGTTCTCTCCCGGGTGGGAAGAAGGAGCGTTTGCCGGGGTGTCTCCCCCCATTAACCCCTCATCGTCTGCTAAACGTGCTTGCTGCGGGAGAAAGGAGGAAGGGGCCAAGCCAGCAGTCCCTGTCCCCCCGCGCCAGTTTTGAGCCTTCCTCGGCGTGGTACAGCGGTGGCTGCATCCTCCTCTTCCGCAGACATCTATAAACCGCTCCGTGCAGGGCAACCCCGCCAGCCTCCCGGCGGCCTTCTGCGGAAAATCGGTCAGCCAAGGGTTTAACCTTGGCGTTTTCTTTTCTTGCCCCTTTCTCTCCCTTCCTCTGTTTTTATGGACCCTCAGTGACAGCACCCAGCACCCTACGGGCTCCATCCTGGTCCCAGCTCTCACGCAGCAGTGCAAAGCCCCACAACCGATGCCCCCGTGCCCAGCGGGGTCCCCTCATCGGCCCTGGGGTTCTGGGGAGAGTCTGAGCCCAGCCAGCAGTCAAGGTCCCCTGGAGGGGGTGTCTGAGCTGCTGTGGGCTGAAAGGGGGTGACATCCCCCTGTGGGGTGCTTCAATCCATACAGGCTGGTAGAACCTCCCCGGTGCACAGACATTTCCTTGTCTCTTCATTTTCAGAGGTGGGGAGAGATCTAAGAGCTGGGAAACCATCCCTAGCCAACCTGCACGTTGGTGCTTAGCTCATCTGCAGGTTCTCCTTTGCAGACTCCGAAATCTCTGGGGACGGCTGAACTAAGCCAACCAGGCAAAGCCCTCAATGCCAAAAAGGTTGCAGAACTTGCCCTCAACCTCAGAGGAAGGAGTAAACCCTGCCCAGATAACCTGAACCTGTACCTACACCCAGAAAACCCCCACATCTGGCCAGGACCCACCACAACTGCTTTGGCCGCAGGGGCTGGTGCAGAGATTAGAGCCATTCCGGAGCAGGAAGCAGGGGAAATGTTTTTTTGTTTTTTTTTTTTCACAGAAAAATGATGACTCACTGACCGAATGCCTTTTGTGGTGGTGGTGGTGGGAAACATGTTGTTTTGATTAATATCTTGGCTTGGGAATGTAGATGATGAAAAAGATTTGAAGTTTTCAAAGCATCCCATTGGGGAAAAAAGTCTCTTTTCTTTCAAGTGTTAGGTTGGTTGGGGAAGGGTTTTTAAAAGGTTAAAACTGAGTGAGATGCTTGGCTTAAGAGCAGCACTCATTCATATTTTCAAAGGGCAAAATTTTTTTGTGTCTCAAACTCTACATTTACTCCAGTTCTAGGAAGGAAAACAACCAACCCCCCAAAGAGTCTCCAGAGGTGGGAAAGCCATTTAAAAAAAAATTAAAAATTAAAATTGCCTTTAAAAGCAGGATGATAAGGTCAGGCTCTGTGGACGTACCTTGGACCTGCTTTTTGTCCAAGGATGGCCCCGAAGTCGCTGCGGTGATGGAGCTGTAGACATAAGCTACGGCATGAGCAGGAGCTGCTGGTGCTGGCGGGTCCCCCCTCCCCGGTGACGGCTCCGTGCTGGGACGTCGCACCAGCGTGTGGAGCAAGGGCTGGAGCCTGCGGCAAAACCCCTCCTGGATTCTTTGCCTTTTTGCTGGAAGATGGTGGAGGCCTTTGCCACCAGAGTCCTGCCGGGAGGAGGACCGACGTCACCACGAGCATGTCCTCACGCGCGCAGGCTGCTGCGGGGAGGAATGCAAGAGCGAAGGGCACCCGACGCATTTAAAACTGCTTTTGCCAAGCTGGAAACCCCTCAATTCTGGTGAAAACCACTTACATCTCCAGGAAGAAAATGCCCAGGGTTCCAGCAGCTGAGCACATCCCCAAAGGGGACTCGAAGCAGAGCCGTGGGGAGATGCAGGCTTGCCGTGCACGGGGGGGACGAGGGACACCATCACGTCAAGGGACACGTGAGCGAGGACCCACAAGCACCACCCCTCTGCGGGCGCGGTGGCAGGAATTGCTCCCAGCCAGTGCCTACGGGGAGGATTGCGAAAAGCCCAAGCGATTCTGAAGCGGGAGGAGACACTTGAGCACATCGCACCTTCCCGGGACGTGCTGTTCTCCTACGCGCCGCAAATAAAAATGGAATAAACCCAAATCAGCGTCAGGATGGGGTTTGTTCCTGGAGGGGATCCCTAATTCCTGCAGTGAGCTCCCAAATGTTCCCAAGCCATTGGGCTTGGGTAAATATCTCACATAGCTGCCCCTCGTGTCCAGGCTGGATGCTGCACCGTGCTGGGGGACAGCACGTGGCCGGACGTTGTTTTAACGTCAGGGCTTGTTTTCTTGTTTTCCAGGGGGAGAGCAGAGCCCAGGGAGCTGCAGACCGGAGCAGAGGGGATTTGCCGATCGGTTTTGTGACAATCATAAATTCGGGTGACATTCCATCAAGGTTTTGAGCTGGGGGAAAGCGGTGGAGGAGAGGAGAGTGCTGGAAGTTCAACTGCGTTATCTGGATACTGCTTTCAATAAAATGTTCACCTCTTTCCCACAGTGAAAATACGTCGCTTTCTGAACTGCCCTTTTTCAGAAGGGCAGACAGACTTGGATATTTGCTCCTTACCGAGACAAAAATCAGTTTTTCTCCCCTTGTCTTTGCCCCAGCCAAGGGAATGTCCCATCCTGTCCCCATGGCATCTGCCACCTTCCCCACACACCGTCCCCAGCTCTCCCCCTCCACGGGGCTGCCCCCCAAGCCAGAGGCTCTGCTCAAGTTCACCCTCCCCAAGTTCAGCTCTAGATATCTTGGTGCTATTTAAATATTTACAGCAGACGGTGGTAAAAAAAATTGAAACATAAATTATTCACGGCTTCACTTTTATCTTGGCCAGGGCCGTCGTATTTAGCAGGGAGGTTCCTCTGGCGGAGGGATGGGCCGTTTCGGGCTGGGCAAAGCAGTCGAGAACCGCACCTCGAATCCTCTGTTCAGCGTTGGGTCCCTCATGACAAGAAGGAC
>NW_010521711.1:0-7340 GCF_000687285.1 Phaethon lepturus
CCGCCCGCCCGCGCGGGATGCTGGTGAGGGCGAGGCGGGGAGCAGGCTGCCGGTGGGCCGCCAGGGCGGGAGCTTGTCGCCGACAGGTCTCACTTGCGGGCGGCTGGAGGGAGGTCGTACCGTAGGGCAGGCCCTCTCGTCGCGAGGGGTGCGTCGTGACCAAAACCTGCAAGGCCAAACACGCGTCTGGACTCCGAGCTGTGTGAGACCAGAAGAGAGGTACGCGCAGCTGAGCTAAGGAGCAGAGACAAAGTCTGTAGTTCAGTCGCGGCAGAAGTTTTAACAACGTTATGCGTTGGATCCTGATAATTTTTTAATTCTCGGAGGCAAATGAAGGAGACATAAGTTTCGCTTTTATTTTAAGTCTTTCTCTGTGAAGAAGTTTAAGTATGAGTGTGCCCTTGATCTGTTTTCCTTTGACACTAGCGTTTTTTTGTACAGACCCGGCTGCCTTGAGCACTGCTTTAGCCTCTCTTGCTAGTCTGTTTGCATTCCTTATCGTTGCAGTATACTATTTTCCTTTTAGGTAGGTAATTGCTATAAAAGTTCTGCGGCAGTCTTATGGCTCATAGTGTGAGCCTCATAGTCTGTAATGGTGCTCCTCAGCTCTCTGGGGGTGTGTGTAAAAGAAGGATACGAATCTGTAAATTTTGCCTTAAGAGTCAGGATTGTACTCTCCATTTTGTGTACCACCTTTTTGTTTTGTTTTGTTTTCCATTTCTATATGCCTTCTCAGGTTGGTTCTCTATCAGTTATTCACATCAGACCTGGGATTGCTTTTGAGAGGCAGAAATAATGTATGATTCTTCTTATGTTCATAGTTGTAATTGTAAGGTAAGGGACAAATAACTGGATCTTCAGCATCAAGCCAATGTGATGGAACCAAGCAAGCCAACTATGTCTGATGCTACATTTGCATTCACTACCCAGCTATACAGGAATGAAGCAAAGGCTTTACAAACGCAGGTATTATTTGACTTCCGCAGCAATGCTGAACTGGTTTTCATTTGTAATAGTTAAAAAAAAAAAAAAAAGATTATTTTGACCCATTTCCTGAGATAGCCCACTAGCAAGTGTCAAATTCTCATACTTGCTTTCATACATAATCTTGACACTGTCCTTTTGTAACAATATAGATCTGAAACTCTATCTATAAGTGTTATTTAGCTGTCTGTGGTGGTTTAATCCCAGCAGGCAGTTAAGCACACAGCCGTTTGTTCACTGTCTGCCAGTGGGATGGGGAAGAGAATTGGAAGGGTAAAAATGTGAAAACTCATGGGTTGAGATAAAAGACTGTTTAACAGGTAAAGAGAAAGCTGCGTGTGCAAGCCAAGCAAAATAAGAAATTAATTCACTACATCCCATCACCAGGCAGGTGTTTAGCCATTTCTGCAGCTCCATCATGTGTAACTGTAACTTGGGAAGACAAACACTGTAACTGCAAACATCCCCCCTTCCTCCTTCTTCCCCATGGCTTTTATTGCTGATCTTGATGTCATATGGTATGGGATATCCCTTGGGTCAGCTGGGGTCAGCTGTCTCGACTGTGTACCCTCCCAGCTTCTTTTGCCCACCCCGGTCTACTTGCTGGCAGGGCAGTGTGAGAAGTAGAGAAGGCCTGGACTGTGTGTCAGCACTGCTCAGCAATAATGAAAACATCGATGTGCTATCAACATTGTTTTCATCATAAATCCAAAACATAGCACCGTACCAGCTACTATGAAGAAATTTAACTCTATCCCAGTCTAAACAAATACACTATCTTAACCTCTTACTTTACTACGTGGGAACAGGCTCTAGAAACTTTATTCTGGTACCATGTTTCAGCTTTCCATTTCTCCTTCATCACGCATCTCCTTCATAATTTCTCCTGTTACTTTTGTAAATTTAGTAATGCCTTACTAAATCAGTATGATATAATCATAGCCATTTATATTACTAATGTTAATTGTTGTTAAAATTCATTAACTTCATTGTCAGAACTCTTAAAAAATCTTTGTAAGAGCATTCATTGTCCATTGCCCAATCACTTTGGAGAAGATTTTTCAATGTGTGTACCCTCCCTAAGGTGCCGACCCTAAGTTGCAGTAAGTGCCTAATGTTATTTACAAGATGATCTAAATGCTTAATTCAAAATAATTTTTAATACTGGCATTTGTCTGAGTGGACGGAATGCCTTGCATACATTGAAGAAGTACCATTATGACAATGCATTCTAATATGAAAGAAGATCCATTTTCCTTACTGTTACACACTAGAGGTACATCACCAGTGTAAAGTGTTCTGTGTAACATCAGCTTTTTTTTGCACTTTGGAACAGCTCCAGTTTAATAGAAATGTTCCCGCAGTTCCAGAGAACTTGGCACTCAGATTCTCTAACCCCCGTCCAATTATAATAGAAAAACTGAAGGCATGCAATGATCAGAGAAATCTAACTGAAAGTGAGGACCCCAGCGTAAGAAGCTCTGGCATGTTTTCAGTGATATCTGAAGAGAGACTAAAACTGGCTATTCATCTAGCCAAAAGGGACATAAAACGAAGACATCTTGAAGAGCAAGTGAAACAGCAAGTGTTTGGAGATGCTGTCAATAAACCATTGTTGGCCCAGAAGTCACAACAGCAGAAGACTAAAAGTCCAGAAAATAAAAATACACTGAAGTCTCAAACTCGCTTGCAATATCAGCAGAAGCTCTGTCAGCCTTCCAAAATGGAGACTACTACCTCTGGTGCTAAAGTTTGTCTCTACACACCAAGTAAGGGAAAGCTAATACCAGCTGTTTTGGACTCTCCACCCACCCATGACACAGGACTGGACCCCAAGCCAAATGTAAACAAAAGAGAAGATAAAAATATGCAGGAAGTCAGACGTCTGCAAAAGGAATTGAGGAGCTATGTCCAGAAAATTGAAGAACTGACTAAAAAAGGTGTAAGACTGAACAATAATTACGTTATATAAATGTAAAGTAGTTTCTTGATTTTTTTTTTTTTTTCCTTCTGTTTTTTTGGCTTGGATTAGAATCCATGTTTAGTTCTGGATTTTTGAGAACCATTTACTTTTTTCAAAAGTAGATAAAAGCTAGAATGGCTAGCTAGTTTAAGCAGTAGCAGGGTTTAATATCTCTGAGTGTTTGTGGTGAGTTCCAGTCCAACCTGCAATGATAGTAAATTAGCAGTGGGCTGTTTAATAATGTGGGTGAAAAAATATTGGTGTCTATAGGCCTATTGCCTAGATATTCAGACTGCAAAAAATAGGATCATAATTAACTGCATTCTTATTAGTGATGAGAAAAGGGGCAACAGCTGGTAAAATTTCATTTCACAAGTCTGACTTGCCTAATTTATGGCTGTGCAGTAGCATGATTAACGTGCTTTCTGATACTGTGTTGTGGGCTAATCCTTGTCGGCAGCAAAGCGCCACATACCAGTGCTCATTTCTCCCACAGTGGAACAGGGGAGAGAATAGAAAGACTGAAAGTAAGAAAGTTTATGGGTTGAGATAAGGCTAGTTTCATAACGGAAAGAAAGAGGAAGACAGAAAAAAACAAAACAAGCAAAGGCAATCATTCACTCTCTCCCACAAGTAGACCCAGTGCCTAGCCAATCTGAGAGCAATGGCTACCTTCCCCCGCAAAAAATCAATTTTTTATTGCTGAGCCTGGCATGAAATATTCCTTTGATCGGTTGGGGTCAGCTGTCCTGGCTGTGTCCCTTCCCAGTTTCTTGCACACCCCTAGCCTATGCACTGGCAGGGCAGGGCTGAAAAAAGAGAAAGCCTTAGTGCTGTGCAAGTACTGCTCAGCGATAGGCAAACCACTGGTGTGTTATCAACACACTTTAAATCATGAATCCAAAACAGCACCATACTGGTGACTGTGACGAAAACTAACTCCATCCCAGCTGGCCTTAGTATACACTGCGTTGGTTCTTTTGTAGTAACTAGCTGGAGCTTTAACCATTCCTAACTTTGAGTGCTTTACCTGCAACTTTGTCATAAAGCTAAGGGGTCACGTGATTTTGTAAGCTATATTGTGTAAGAATGTTTAGTCAAATTGTAAATAGAAACATGATGTAGAGTTAAAATAACTAGCTTGTATTACTGCTCAAGGGAGCCCTGCAAAATATATGATACATTGTGTATTGGTTCTGCGTGAAAGAGGTTTATTGCTAAATTATGTTTGTTATCATGGCTTAATTGGGATTTTCCCAGGTTAAATTAAGACATAAAACTTTACTTTTCATGCTTTTTAGGGAGAGAGAGAGAAATTTTAGATCCTGATAAAGAGCAACAAGTTTACACTAGGAGACAGAAACAAGCTGCACGGTCAGCTCGGATGCTGTATGTACTCCAGCAACAGGTAGGAACCAGCATTTTAAATTGAGATGTATAGTAGCTAGTTTATTGTGATGAATTTGACAGAAATGAAGTGAAACAATAGAAATTCAATCAGGTTATCTCTGAACTTCCATGGCATTCTAGTTTAGATCTGAATAGTGTGACTAATTTCTCTCATGACTGGACAGAGATATGAGCAGCACTGTTGGAAAACTTGGACTTTCATTCAGAAGTACAGTGAAGATTAATTGTTCATTTATAGACATGGAGCTAATTCTGACTGAATTTCCCCATCCCTCTCCTTTCTTGATAAATAGGTGAAAGAAATTCAGGATGATTTAGAGAAACTGAGTCCTCATAAAATCAAACATACTAAAAAGGTAAGATGTAATTATCCTTCAGCCTGTGAGTAACTTACTGACAGGAAGTTTTTTAGCTAGTTGAGTTTGATTGTGTAGGATACACCTGAGCCCTCTCCAGAAGGGATGTTTTCTTTGTATCTTGCACCTTTCTTCTCATTCTCAAAGAATTATGTCTCACTTGGTCTGATACTGCCTTTGCTGCTTCCCTCTTCTCCTCAGTTCTTACCTGTCTACAGTAAACCGGAAAGGAATGCTGTTGGTCTTCTGCTTTTATGTGGCTTCCACTTACTTCTTCCACTTCCTTTTCTGAATAACATCGTGTTCTACCCTTGACTACTTTTTTAACTTCCTGTTGACGTCACTCAGTCTTATCATCCTCCTTTCTGATTTTCTTCTCTGCTCAGCGTCTTTCAGAAAGATAGTACTGACATCATGCTTACTGTTTGGCCAATATTATCCTGTTGTTTTCTTGTGCTTTTCCATCCCTTGTATTTTCTTCTGTATCAAAAACTGGAGGATTCAGAATGTTCTATGGTTGTACAATTGTTGCACATTAGGGTCAAGCCCATGACTACAGTACTCTGTTGGTATAGGTAGCAGAAGCATCAGAATACGTTATAACCAGGCTATTTTATCAGAAGCTAGCATGATACTTGTTAGGAATACTGTTGTGTACTACCGTCAGTAGATTACTTAAACGCCTGTTTTGTCTCACAAATGGCCTCATATCTACCAGAATTATCCCAAGCCCGAGTGTTTCTCCATGAAATTTTGGCAACAATTCTTTGAATAGTATCAGTATTCATAGAAAGTATAGCTATTAAAACACTTATTTTTCATTTTTCCAGTCTCGAGCAGTATCCAGATTGGCGGCAGCACACAGAGCAGCTGTACGAGCCTTGCAGGCATTTGCCAATCAGTTTACAGATCAAACAGAGCAGCAGATTCCTACGCACTACAAGGAACTCGGCAACCTCATTCGACAGCTGTCTCTCTGTTCCGCTAAACTAGAAGTGGATTCTTCCATTTCTGACATTATCATAGATATTTTGCTGCAAGTTGAGGTAGGAAGAAACATTTTCTTTTTGCTAAGGCAGAAAAGGTGTAGTGAAATATGAGACTGCAAACTATATTGTGTGTTCATGAAATGACAGAATATCTTACTCTTTTTCATTATTATTATTTTTAAGGCTGTATTTTCTAATGTATAAGTATGTTTCTAATGTTCCTAAATAATGGTGGTCCAAAATAGACTTGCATCCTAAACACAGAAGATACCGGCTGCTGTTCTTGTTGATGCTGTTCCTGTCTTTATTGGCGCTCCTGGTAGAATGAGGACTGGTGGTGATAGTGGTAACAAAGCACCAGTTTCTGATTTGTTTGCCATTTTCAGGACTGAAAGAATTGCATTTTATACATTGGTGTAAGTTATGTGTTTATTGCTTTGTGATGCGTGCTTTAGTCATCTGGATTAGTGATGAGCATTTGAGCCTCATGCATGGTGGTGGGTGCAGAATTGTCCAGGCAGAAGATAAAGTTGTGGCTATAAGAGTTACTTAAGCTCTATGCCCTTCAAATAGCTTTCTGTTAGTGATATCTGATGTCGTAAAACATGTTGTTGGTATAACAGAGAGGTTCTGATTCATGTATCCTGCTGCAGTTTCCACCTACAAGATTTTTTTTTTAAAGTAGGAACGTATGTAACCTGAACTATCATGAAACCGATATTTAATTAATTTGAATAAAAGCAACTGATAAAATAGCCATAAGATGTTTTATTTTCCTTAAAATATTGTTCTAACTGTAAGAGCTGCGTTCTTATTTTTATCATTCTGAACTGCTTATGAGAACAGTAACAGTGCTAACTGCCTGGGAACAGCAAAAGAGTATTTAAGGTTGGACTTAGCATTGGAAGAAGTGTATCTTACCATAGTCGTATGGGCAGTTGGTTTTTTTCATCTGTAGCCTTTGTGTCCATTTATTTTTGAACATGCTGTAAGCAGATAATTTGCTGGAGTCAATTGTAAATACAAAAATACAAGCCTGTTCTGTAAGGATTAAGTTAATAATATGAGGAAGCTTCTGTATGAGCAAGCTATCAGGAATAATCACTACCAGAAAAACCAAACCACACAAAAAAAGTTCCAGCTACTTAGAATCTCTTGGATTTGCTTCTCATTATTACATCGGGTTTACTGAGAGAGTAGTTAAAATTCTAAATATTTGGTGCAGGATCTGGATTCACTGCTGGAGAAGAAACAAACACCCAAAAAAGTGAAGAAATGTATTTCAGCATTTCGGGGCAAATCTCCAAGGAGCATTGAGACATTTCCAGCCAGAAAGCAGCTTACATCTCCAAAAGGAGAAAACAAACCTCTCATCTTAAAGGGACCGCATGGGCAAGAACCTAGAAGACCTCTAGCTGTCAGAAGTCTCTTGACTGGTTTGTATTTTGAGTTATTAAATAAATTTTTATCGGTTAACTTACCATCTGCAGATCTATTTTGTAGTATGTTGGTCAGAAGTGTGTAACAGCCCATATGTAGTTATTAGACTTAGATAGCCTTGTTACGCATTTTTTTGAGTTTAACCTGCAGTTATATGCCTCTCTATAACTGAGAGAGGCAGTATATTATATATTATAT
>NW_010521712.1:0-405 GCF_000687285.1 Phaethon lepturus
CCCGGGCACCACCACGGCGCAGGCCGTGCCGGCATCGCCGTAACTCAACGTGCCCGATTTTCCCATGATTGAGGATAAAGGAGCTCGGAAGAAAACCTTTCATTTGTGCCTCCCCTGCTCTCACCTGTAAGCCGGCAGCGGCTGCGAGGCCTTGGCTGGGTTTATTAGGGCGCCCGTAAAGATCAGGGGCTGCTGATAAGCGACCCAAGGCAGGCACCACCGGGGGAAAAATTGTGCCGGCGATCTGTACAATTTAACCAACATTAACTTCAGCCGATGACAGGCCACAAGGCCAGGAGAGAGATTTTACAACACCCTTGTTACACGGCAAAATAAACTTTGCTGCGGAGAGCCGGGGCTGACTTTCGACTCCTGCTGCCATCAGGGACCCGAGCCCAGCGCTGC
>NW_010521712.1:418-2223 GCF_000687285.1 Phaethon lepturus
GCAGCGCATCCTCTGCGAGCAAGGCTGGCGCTCACGGGGCAGAAAAAGCACCACGACCCCGCTCAGGGCTCCGAGCGCGAGGGAGAAAAGGGGGAAGAGTCCCCCTCGCCGCCCCGGAGCACGCGAACGAGCCGACTCCAAAGGAAAAACCAACGGGATAATATACCAGAAGCAATCGCGGCAACGGACTTGCGGCGGCACGACCTTGCAAGGGGACAAACTGTTTCTCAGGACTGGGAATTGCCAGGGCTGGCACTGGGAAGAACTGGCTCAGTCCCCTGCCTGGCTGCTGATCCGGCAATGGGAATTCTCCTGCTTAATGCTCTGGTGTAATCCCAAGGGCTCCCTTCGCTCGGGAGCTGGGTGCCACCGCTGGCACGTGTCCCCTGGGACGAGGGTGCCGCACGTCTGATGACACACGCGAGTGACCGCACGGCAGCACCAGCAGCACCAGCAGCACCAGCAGCACCAGCAGCACCAGCGGGGACGAGCTTTCTGGAGCCAGAGCACCAGACGGTTGCTAAACACGTGCACTAACCAGCACGCCCCTCCACACCCCAAGAGCAAGAAAAACATCTTTATTTTGCTAAAAAGCTGCAGGAGAAGGACCTGCCCCACCAGCGCCCGAGCCGGGCCCGTTTGCTGGAGCGGAGGAAGGGAGCGCGTCGGGCAGACGCCACGCTCGAAGCCACGAGCCTCAAGCTTTCCTCCGCGCTGCAAAATTCCAGCTGGCATTTGGCCAGGTGTGACGGGATCTGCCCCGGGACGACAAAAGGAGCCTCCCCAACGGCCCCCGTCAAATGGCAAAGCTCCGCTTCCAGCCATATAATCACTGGAGCTCAAAAAATATGACTGAAAAGTGTTTACGATGGCATAAACGCAAGGGTCAGTGTCATGCAAGGGTCACTATCGCTTCTCTAGATGCATTAATGTCATCTGCGGGGAAATTCCCTTTAGGAATCCTCGCTCAAATCCGCTGCTCCCGCATCTGCTGCCGTAAACTGCGGATTGAGGGATTTCTCCTACGCTACACGCGACCCATCTCCTTCCAGCTGTAGGGACGAAAGCAGGGAGGTGGAGAAACCCCAAACCATTAGAAAAGCAAGGACATGAGGGAAGAAAGGAGAATATTTGGCTGTTGGCAGAAAAATCTGGAGGTGGCATTTCTACCCTCAGGAATATCTCCTCGACTAGGAGGATGCAAAAATAACGAACACGAATAAAGTCTGCAGCATCTGCAAATGCCAGTGAGACATGGCACAGGCTTCCAGACTCCTTCCAGGAATTTTTTAATGGCGCTAGACATGCCATCGTTACGGAGGTGACGATGTGCCCTGCAGAATCGTTTTATTTATTCTAATCCTCCGGCGCTGTCGCGGGATGCGATACCGGCTTTGGAGGCAAACGTTCCCGCAGGCTTTAGTGTTTACTTTTTCCGCGGGGGAAGGAGGAGGTGAATTAAGTGACCCGACGGCCACTCCCTTGGCCTAAGGTTAGGCCCTCACATCTGTATTTGGGCACCCACAATAACAGCCTTTTTTTCTTTTTTTTTTTCCCCAGCGGCTACTGAAATGCCCTGGAGCGGAGGATGGACACGGGGTGAGGGCTCAAAACTTTCAGCCCGCTTACTGAGGCGGCTCGACACGGGTCTGGCAGCAGCCTGAAGGAGGGATTTGGGAAAACCACGGCCCCTGCTTGTATCAGTCTGTACAAACACGCAAAGCAGCATCGGGATCGTCTCCTGGCCGTCGACCTCCTCCCCAAACCAAGGCACACGGAGCTGAGCCAGAGGCACGAGCCTACGG
>NW_010521712.1:2254-3245 GCF_000687285.1 Phaethon lepturus
GCTTCTTCAACGGCCGCCTTCCGTATTTCAGAGCAGCCGGGGAGCCCGCTCGGGAGCTTTCTCAGCATTTATTCCGTGTTTTACCTTGGGGGATTAACTCCGACGGGACGCGAGAGGAGAGGTTTGGGTTATGGGACCGCGTCGAGCCGGCACCAAACCCGAGATGCTGTTACAGCCCCAACCTCAGATGGGAGAAAAAGGCTGGGGGAACGGGAGGGAGGGAGGAGAAAACACCGGCTCCAGATAAGCAATTGTTAACATGATCCATATGGTACACAACTTGCCTCTCTGTTTAACCAAAATGATAATGGCAAAAGGGAAGAATGCGGCGGGGGCTCCGCCGGAGAACAAAGGCGGCTGCGAAACCCTTCCCCGCTCCAGCGAAAACGAATTGTGAGCGGGGAGAGCCTGCGGCTGCTCCTCCCCGGGGCGCAGAAAAAAAACCGAATTGTGAGCGGGGAAAGCCTGCGGCTGCTCCTCCCCGGGCCGAGCCGCCCCGAAACCCACCCGGCTCGCTCCTTCTCCCCCGTGGAAGCTTTACAACTGAAACACGGAGCAGGGAGTGAAACTGCAGCTGTCAGCAATAAAATTAAAAAAAAAATAATCTGACAAGTATTAACAGGGACGTTTTCATAATCAATAACAAACTTTAAATGTGAGCTGCAGCTCAGGTCCAGCACTGATGTAAACACCGAGCCCGTGCCCCTCCGATCTGGGATGAATTCAGCGCTGGGTGTTTATGTTATTGCAGGATCCCGCGGCTTTCCGAGGAACACAATACAGTACGTGCCATTCATTATCCCCGGCAGTCCCCCAAGAGAAAATGTCAACACACTTCTGCTAAAGAGAGCTAAAACAAATGTTTAATGTGATAAACAACTCCTGGGCCTCAGACCCCGCAGAAATGTTTAATTCAGAACCACCTCTAAGAACAAGCAGGCGCCGGAGCCGCACGCTGGCATCCAGGAACGGCAAACCCAGCGCCCTGTCA
>NW_010521712.1:3619-3895 GCF_000687285.1 Phaethon lepturus
TTTTTTTTTCCCCCCAAGTGCCTTTTGTCCCCCAAGTGGAAAAAGGGCTTTTCAGGCAAAAGCTCCTAATTAAAACACGCCACCAGCTCCCCAACGCCACGACTGTTTTGAAGACGAGCGCTCCAGCGTGCGCTTGACGTGCGACAGCGGCCGAGGGGAGCGCGCATTGTTCCTGGGCGGTGGATGGAGGGATGGAGCGATGGATGGAGGGATGGAGCGATGGAGGGAGGGATGGAGCCATGGAGGGAGGGATGGAGCGATGGAGGGAGGGATGGA
>NW_010521713.1:0-808 GCF_000687285.1 Phaethon lepturus
GTTGGCGCGGCGCTTCCCCTTGGCACCCACAGCACACCCCCAGCAGCTTCTGGCCACAGCAGCAGAAACGCTCCTTAAAGGAACGTGAAAGGGGCGAGGGATGAGCCAGCACCTCCGTCAGCGGGACCTCAAGCGAGCGGGAGCGAGGGGAACGTCGTGCCGCGGGAAGAGGGGGCAGCCCCCCCAGAAGCACCGCGGCGTTTTCTGACCGTAGCTGAACTCCTCTCAGCCCTGGTGCCCAAAGCCAGGTTTACGTAAGAGTGTAATCTCCTGCTGTGAATGACTTCTTGTGTTCATACAATACGACATTTTTGACATCTTTGGGCTTTGGCACTGGGAAATCCTCTCATCGAGTTCAGACCTTGATCAGAAATGGACCCAAAGCCTTTCCACTGGTTTTATTCATCGGTGAATTTGCATCTTTAAATCAACAACTTTTCATCATGGTTATGAAGATGAGTTTGCTGAAATTAAGTTATAAAAATCAATCTTTTTCTGGAAAAATTTGTCCGAGAAAAATGGATTATGACACGGGCTGACGGCGAGAGGCTGGGCACGCGGCGCGGGCTGACGGCTGGAGAGGGGAAGGTTACTTTCTATTCTTGTCAAGCTATTTCCATATCCCTGAGATAATCCAAAGGGCCCTGCAGGTGATTTTGCATTCGACAGGTCCTGTCCCCAGGGTTTCCCTCGGTGTGGAAATGCCGCCAAAACAGGTTTCATGGCTGGGACTTACCTGAGCATCCTGCTGCACCGTCAGCTCAGGGCTGTGCCGTTAGCGGTACCCGGGAGAGCTGCGCGCGGCAGC
>NW_010521714.1:0-1576 GCF_000687285.1 Phaethon lepturus
TTGCTCAGAGACTGGCTGGCGAACAATTGTTTTCTTTTGCATCACTTGGGCTTTTTTTGTTTTGTTTTGCTTTGTGTTTTTTTGTTTTGGTTTCGTTTTTACTTATTAAACTATATCTCAGCCCATGATTTTTCTCACTTTTACCCTTCCGATTCTCTCCCCCATACCACTGCAGGGGAAGTGAGCGAGCAGCTGTGTGTTGCTTAGCTGCCTATCAGGAGTTAAGTAAGATTGTTGTTGTGGTTTAATGTATTGTTCACTTGATATTTCAGGCTAGTTACATGGGAAAAATAGGAGTATTTGCAGAACTAAAAATATTGAACTATTTAATTCTTCTAATTTTTGAATACTTAAATGAATACTACAATTTAACAGAAACTGTGGTGTCATCCGAAAAAATATTCAGAAATATTTTAATCTTATGCGAGGGTGTGATTTTTTTTTTTTAATCAAGACAAATTGAAACAATTTTACATTCAACTTCCTACTCTGAAGAAGGACTTGTTGCAGAAGGAAAGTTCTGTTCTTCCAATATGTAAACATTTCCCAAACCAGAAACTAAACATGCAAAGATTCTTTTATTGCTATAAAGAGAATTTTACCAAAAGATGGTGCTGACAGGTTCTGCAGTTCTGAATTTCTGTAATGTTAGCAACATCACAAACATTAAATAATGAAAATAAACTTTTCAATGCTAATTAACATTTCAGGTTTTTTTAATTTGTTCATTAATTAATAATCCCCCTCAAACGAATATATAGCTAATAAAGTAATACAGCAAACTGTTCTTTTCTACAGTCAGAATTTGTGCCATATGGTGTGATGCCTGAGTTTTTTATTCAGTACATCGACACCCACTCTTTTCAATCAGTTAAAAAACGGAAAGGCAATTTCTAACTTTTTCCTGTTTACACATCACATTTTTTTTAATCTCAACTTAATAAACTGGTTTTACAGAAATAAATACACATTATTCTCCCAAGTGTTTGAGTAATTTCAGTGTCACTCATGGAATTATTAATGATTTACACTTGCATCAGGCACATGACAGCACCCCACCTGTTTTTCAATTGGCAAAATTTAGCCTTGGCAGGCTCTCATTTAAACTGACTTGCATAATGTAATACTGGAAAGCCCTCATCTTGGGTCTTCTATTAAATACAAACCTAGAATTTTTCTGGGTTTGAATGCTATAACAGAATCTCATGAAAGCAGAGACACTGCATGTTAATATTTGGAACCAAAGTAAAAATCAAGTGGATGATGAATGATGTGTATTTGTGTACAACAGTACTTGGAAACATCAAGCTGGTTGGTTGCAACATAAAACCAAGCATGTGCTGCTATAGTTCACACATACTGATGACTGCCATGTATACATATCAGTTTCTCCTATGAGATACTCATCACATGCTGGCTTTCCACATTAGCAAGTGAGACTAAGCACAATCAGTACCACAGAGACCAAAACGCAAGTAAAACAAATACAATACTTTCATTTTTTTTTGCTGTCATAGAAAATGGAAGGGAATGAATAATAGAATTATAGAATCATAGAATCATAGAACAGCCCAGG
>NW_010521715.1:0-2022 GCF_000687285.1 Phaethon lepturus
TGTCAGTCGGTTGTTAACAGGGCTGCTCCCTGGCTCCATCACCCCGGTGAGAGCCCCATCACGCTGAGCTTGTCAGCAGCTCCTGGCAGGGCACGAGGGGAGAAGCCGAGCAGCGAGGGCCGGGCTGGCGCAGTGCCAGTCCCTATCTCCGGGGCTGGCAATGCCACAGGGCAGCAGCGTTGCCTGTGCCCAGCCAGGCTGTGGCTGAGGTGTCCCTCAGAGGGCACACCAGAGCCCCCCACAGTCCCCACTGGCAGTAGCCCTGGGCCTCATCCTGCCCAGGCAGCCCTGTCTGGCGACCACCCCATTCCTGGCAGCAGCCCCCATCCCCTCACCAGTCCCCAGAACCAAGCAGGGAAGCGCAGAAAAGCCATCGTCTTACCGCTCAATGATGTCCGCGATGGTGCAGGCGAACATGAGGAGCCCTTCCGGCATCTGTAGGGCCACTGGGAAAGAGAAACAGCCCCAGGGTTAGGAGGGGCTGGAGGGGACACCCGGAAATGGGGACCTGGGCGCCAGCTCCTGGAGCCAACGTGCCCAGCTCAAGCAGCAGCCACAGGAACGACCCTCCCCAAAATAGCCACAAATTGGACAAAAGTACCAGCAGCTCCAGCAGCTGGGGTGCAGCATACAACCCTGCCTCAGGCCGTATCCATTATCCCTGCTCACACCCAGCCCCTGTGCACAAACCTCATCCCTTTTGGAACCCGCTGACGCTGCTGGTCTCTCCCGCTTCCCGCAGTAATGAGTTCCAGATTTTAATTACATGCTGCACAGGAAAAGGTACTTTCTTCTGTTTATTTTAAACCCGCTCCTCATAATGTAAACGTGTGCCCCTGGTTCTCCCAGTACAAGAAAGAGTGAATAATCATCCCCTATTCAGTCTCTCCGCATCATTCACAATACTATATTCCTCAATCATATCCCCCTTCGTTTGCCTCTTTTCCAGCTAAAGGATCTAAATCTACTTAATCTCTCCTTGTACAAAAGCTGTTCCAAACCTTTGATCGTCCTTGCTGCCCTTCTCCACACCTCCTCTCCCTGCCCTCTCTCCCCATTTCGGGAGGGTGGCCAACAATGCCACAGCATTCTGCCTAGAAGAAATTTATTCATCAGTTAATAATGTTTCCAGGTTTGCTCCCTCCTCACAGCTGGGAAGAATCCCCTTACCTCTGCAGCCCAGCTGGGCTCCCAGCACCTGTTCCAGACAGGAGCCCCCCATGGGTCACCCCAGGCTGCCGTGGGGTGGTGGGGAGGAGCAAGGACCATGCTGGGGGAGATGAATGGAGGAGGACCCATTAATCCCATTGTCGTTTCACCTCCGGATCCCACGACGACATTCCAGCTCCAGCGATATCTATCCAACTATCCTCTCCAGATCCTCCTCTAACAGAGATCCCTGCGCTGTCAAGCCCAGCGTGCTGGCCAGCATGGAACTGTGTAAAGACCTGGCCCAAACCGGGCTAATCTCACCCTGCTCAAACCCACAGGGCCCAAGAAAAGCTGCAGGTGCTCTGCCAGCCCCTGCCCAACCTGGCAGGGCCAGGCAGCTCAGGGTCCCGGCATTCCCCAGCCCGTTTACGACCGTTTGGGACTGTCCTCCACCCCAGACTGCCGCCAACAAGCAGACCTGCAAATAGCTTTGCCTCCCGCAGCGAGGGGCTGGCAGGAGGCAGCGGGTCAGTCTCTGCCAACACAGCACTATGGGGACAGGGGGTGACATGCCAGCCCCCCCCGCAAAACCCCACAGCAGGCAGGGTGCAGGAAGGGTGCAAGCAGGGCTGGCCGCAGCCCGGCAGGAGGCTGCGTTCCCCCAGCAACGAGCCCCTGGCTGGGCTCTGCACGCGCAGATTTTTAAATCCCAGCACGGCTGGCTGGCTGATGGGCTCCGCTCCCAGCTCTGAAGCCTAAATCCCAGCCGCATATTTACATTTAATTAGGAGGTGCCAAGCAGCAAAACGTGGCAACGAAAGCTGGAGCGGCACGGCTGGGTGGCCTCGCCGCGTCCCGACAGGCAGCCCT
>NW_010521715.1:2143-3405 GCF_000687285.1 Phaethon lepturus
AGGGGCAGCCGGCAGAGACATTCCCAGGCAGATGCAGCATTTCAAATCTGGCTCTGCCCAGAGCCCCCACCGCCACACAACTCTTGAGTGGCCTCTGCTCACATGCAAAGCAAGGGTGGGGATGCTGGTGACACCCAGTGACGGAGAGGGAGGCTCCCTGCCCTGATGCCTGTAGCCGATCACACACTGAGCGCCAGCTCAGCCACAGCAGAATGTACATGCCAGGGGACACACAGCCCTGGCACCACTCCACAGCACCGCAGCCCCGGGGCCACCATGGCGACTCCCCACTCCTCCAGGGCTACAGCAAGCCCTGAGGACCCCAAGAAAGGTTCAGACCAGGGCATAGTGCGGCCCAGCTCCCCACCAGCCCCTCCAAGCTGGGTGTTGTGGGGCTCCCCCTACCCGGCACCGGCTGCGTGGCAGGGAAGCAAAAACAGGCAGGCCCCTGGCCAGCATCCCAGACACATCTCACAGGCTGACAAGTCCTCGCAGCTCAACCTGTCCTGTCCGATGTGATTATAAGCCAGAGATACAGATCTATTAAACCCCCCTGAGGGGATGAGAGCTCGCCAAAACACAGCTTAAACATGCCAGGGCATGCCAGGCAGCTTGGCACCATCCCTGCCCCAGCAGCACTGGCCCCACACCCTGGCCTGAGCAGGTCCCCTTGCCACTAAGGGGCTCAGTGGCACCGACCCACCACACTGCAGCCCCAAAACCCCTTGTCCTCAGAGCTGGTGCTCACCCTTCTTGGCCTGAGCCTGCCGGATCCGCCAGATGGTCTTGGGGATCTCGAAGTTGTAGTTTCGGGGCAGGGCCTCTGCTGCCTCCAGCAGCTCCGTGTTACTGAGGATCTCCTCGGGGATCTGCTGTGCCACTCGCCGCACAGGGCCTCGGGCTGCGAGACAAACGGGGCGGCCTAAAGCAGCAACCGGGAGGGCAGAGCACCCTGTACCTCTCATGCTACCCCCGGGGACAAATGAGCAGGAGAAGAGGGTGGGTTTCTGCCCTTCATGCTGGGAGAAGGTTGCTGGCACTTTTGAGGGGGAAAACCACTTCTTTTTTTTGCCCAGAAAGCATCACTGTAACTACGTGTAACCCTATGAGTGGGGTTGGCTCCCCACCAAGCCGTGAGGAGACACCAGGCACAACCCCCCCATAACTCATACACAAGCACCCTGGGTCACCCTCGAGGGTCCCTCCTGCCCCATCAAGGGGATCCCATTATCCCACCGGGGAAAAGGCAACAGAAACGGGTG
>NW_010521716.1:0-2009 GCF_000687285.1 Phaethon lepturus
CTTGATGGGTGAGGGAGAAAATAGGTGGGTCAAACGCTATCTTCTAGCGTGGGAAAAATACCGAGGGGTGGAGGACAAAATGCTGCCATGCCGTACCGCGCAAGGTGACAGGGGAGCAGGAGGCCGGTTGGCATCGCGCTGCGCTCGGCGATGAACCAGCTGGGGTCAGGAAGGGGGGAATCGAGCATCAAGCGGGTGGGAAAATGGACGTGGATTTGGGCAGCGGCGCTTTGTTAGCGGGGCTCGGCGCGGCCGGCTGGGGCTCGCGAGGGGGCGCTGGGAGAGGCGGCCGCTACTGCCGCTTTATTCTCTTTTTCGTAAGAGAATTATCAAATATTTCTTTCCTCCTTGCAACTCGCCGCCCACCCGCTCAAAAAGCATCCTCGATTTCCCTTTAACCTGTCAGCCTAGGAGGAGAAGCCTGTGGCTCTTTGCACTTGTCCTACAGCTTTTCCGTAGCTGGGAGTGCTATACATGGGAATACATGTAGAAATTCCCTGGAAATGCTTCCCAGGTAACAGGGGGAAATGGAGTAAGCTCGAGGTATGTGATCATCTGCTCCACCTGAGAAGAGATTCAGTGAGAAAAGGGCATTTTTTGATGCCACTAGGAAAATGCCTGGGGGAGAGTTTATGCTTAAGGTGGGGCAGCAGGATGGCTGATCTGTCTGCCTTCTGGAAAAGTGGCTGGTCAAGGTTAGTATACTGAATCAGGTGAATCATTTGCCAGTTTTCCCTGTCTAGTACATACAGCTGCAGCCTCAGGAGAACATCTGTTCTACTCTTAAGTTACTGCAGAGGATCTGCAAGGGCCTGTCACTGTCTTTGTCTGAAACAGCCATGCCATGATGTTGCACCATCAGCATAGTTCCAGAAAGCCATTTTCAAGGTCTCCTCTTTTGCCATATGAGAGGAAACATCAAAAGGAAAACTCCTCTGGATCTTAGCTGTCTCTTTGTATCTCTAAGATACTTGGTGGCTGTCAGATACGAAGACTTTTGGGGGTTCCAGAATTGAATTTAGCCTCTCGAGGTGTATCATCTGGATTCTGCTGAAGCTTTTGCTAGCCATTACTAGGTTTGCACTTCACTCTGGGAAAGTGTGTTAAATATTTAAGTGGTTTAATTTGAACAGTATAACTACAGGTATCTCTGACAGCAATATGAGATGTAGTGTGTATTGTCCAAAGCTGCTTTTCTTTCCTCCCTACTAGACTAATTTCCGCTTTGAAAAAACCTGTCATCATGTAATCTAGCTAATCCTCAAGAACAAAGAATGTCTAGAGGTGGTAGTTTAACTGACTTGCCTCGGCACACGCACATATACACAGGTGACTTTATCTAAGACATGGGCTGGGTAAAAATGTGGTAGGGGCAGGACATAGAGTAGTTGACATCTGCAGTCAGGTAATTAGCAGAACATGCAAACCTTCCCATTCTCTTCAGCTTTCTCTGAATACTATGTCACAGTGTGAAATTATCTGTGTAGAGGGTGATACCAATTATTTGTTATACTAGAATTTCAATGGAAAATAATAATTTGAATATGCAGTGTAAATATTAATAATTTTGCAAGGAAACGGAGAGCAAGCCAAGATTGATCACCACTTTTTTTTGCACTGCTACTTAGTATATATCCATCCTTTAAGAATGTTGTCTTGATTTTGGCTGGAGTAGAGTTAATTTTCTTCCTAGTAGCTGGTATAGTGCTGTGTTTTGGATTTGGGGTGAATGTTGATAATGTACTGATGTTTTCAGTTGTTGCTAAGCAGTTGGGGCCTGTCCAGCTTCTCATGTTGGCCTGCCAGCGAGAAGGCAGGGAGTGCGCGGGAAGCTGGGAGGGGAGACAGCCGGGACAGCTGACCCAAACTGTCCAAAAGAATATTCCATACCATACGATGCCATGTTCAGTATATAAACTAGGGGAGTTGGCTGGGGAGGGGCCGTGGCTCCAGAACTAACTGGGCATCGGTGAGCCCTTGGTGAGAAATTGTGCTGTGCATCACTTGTT
>NW_010521717.1:0-2732 GCF_000687285.1 Phaethon lepturus
ACAGCGATGGGCTGGGCTGGGGAAGGGGCCGTACCCCTGCCTCCCCCCGGCCCCGAGCCGGCGTGCTGCCCCGCTCCCGCCTGGGGCTGTGAAAGGCACTCGGGGCGTCCCTCCCTACTCCACAGGCCGGGTCCCTGCGGTTCGTTCTCCCTTGCCTTAGCTGGGTGCTGCTTTTTTTAAAACATGTGCAAAGCTGTGAAAATCTTTGTAAGAACCGGGGGTTTTTTTTTTGCCCTGCAGGCTTTTGTTATCTCTCTTCTGGTGCTATCTGTTTTTCGATCTATTCTGGGCTTCTGGTGCTATCTATTCTTTTGGAGCACCTAGCTCAGGGAAGATGCCGAGTACTGCCTCGGAGAGAAACACTCATGGTAATTTTTTTTTTTTTTTCCTTAAAGGGAAGATCCCAGATGTCCTTTATAATTAGAAAAATTAGCAAGGACAATTCTGGAAAGGTGTTGAAAGCTAGTGTGTAAAATGATGTTTCCAACGTGATAAATTTCCCTTGGTTTTAAAGCAATAACTCAGTGGTAAGGTTTTTAATTAGTCATTAAATATTGTATTAGAAGTATCGCAAGTGATGATAAACTACTATAGAATACGGTTGGGTTGGTTACTTGGGGAAGGTGGGAGTGGAGGAAGCTACGACAGGAATATAAAAAAGAGAAACTTATTTTAGGTTTGTTTTTTTTTTTAAATGTAAAACCAACTTTGGTTTATTTGGTTTTTATTTGGCTACAGGTGGGGAGAAGGTTATTTTTAATGTTTAACTACTTTAAAAATAAATAAACAAATAAAAGACACTACTCTGAAGGGTTAAAAGTCTGAATTTGTAATGGATGTCTGTTGTTTATCCAGTCAGTTGGCTTATTGTACAACCTGGATACCTTGACGAATACGTGCAGCTGACAAAAACCCCAACCAAACAAAAACCATTCTATAACTTGTTTCTTCCTGCTTTTCAGTTGAAATGCAAGCTCTATCCATCCCCACGCGCGTCACCAAGGACGGCGTAAATTCAAGGGCCTTGAGAACTCTGCAGCGATATTTCCATAGTTATTTTGGCTGTGCTTTGCACAACTTCAGCTTTTGATTTAGAGAAGAAAAATGCTTTTTCTCCTTCTTAGCTGTCGTGTGGAGCCTCAGCTCTTTCTGTGCTGCGTTTCTATTTTTTTTCAGTGCAGCAAGAGAGAATTACTGCAGCACCCACAGAGGTGTGAAGGGACTCATTCATCTGTGTGGGGAGTGTTAGGTGCCAGGCATATTTCTGAGGCATTTAAACTGGTACAGGCAGTGTCAGCCTTTAACTGGGGCTTTGAGAGATGAGCTCCGCAAAATCTGGCTGTAGTGGCTTATGGGGCTGTTTTGCCCATCCCCTGCAAGGGATTGCCGCGTCCCAGAGCGGTGCCAGCAGGAGGAAACGTGTCCCCTCACCTCCACCCCTCAAAGCACGAGGTCTTTGCTGCAGCTGCGAGTGAAGATGGGTTTGAGCACGATACCCTGTGTCAAGTGGGGCAGGAAAGAGGCAACGTAGGTTGCCTTTTGCTGCCCTGGGGTAACCGTTTCTGGCGGAGAGCTGGCAGTAGCTGCGGCTCTGCGGCGGCGTTGGCGTAGGCTACGGTGCCACCTCCTGCCGCGGTCCGGTGCCTTTCCCTGCTGGCGTTTGCTTTTGCACAGCCCCTCCGGCAAGCTAAACCGGGGCTGGCAGAGGACTCCTTTCCCCCTTCGGCTGGGCGAGACCCTGGTGTGGCTCTGCATGCAGCCCCCACGGCACCGGGGAAAGCGAGCCCGCCTTTGGCAACCCGCAGCCACAGCCGCGTTCAAGCGCACGTTTAGCGCGCAGGATCCGCGGCGCCCCAGGGGCTGAGGTCAGCTCACCTGGCTGCCAGCGGTGAGCGAGCTACTTTTAAGAGGCTGCTCCTCCTTTGCAATCCCTCAAAACGGCATTTCCACTCACCCTGAAAAATAAATTCAGTGGCTGAAACTAGCAGGGCTGGAGCTGCCACCCAAGGGCAGCAAGACATGCTGCCTCGGACCTTGGGTCAAAACGGTCAGTGCTTTGAGTTCAGCTGATGGAGAGCATCGCTCGCAAGTTAGGCTTTCTTCTTAGTCATCCAGGTTTCTCAAATCTCTGCTTTTAGCCAGTTTTCCAACGCACCCTTCGGCTTGGTGGGGTACTCCAGTGGTACCTCTGGTTTTGGGTGGTGCGAGGCAGCGCTCCACCGACTGGCATGGGGTCAGCTGTGTGGCAGCAGGAGAGGGAGGGGAGAGGTCATCCCCGTAAAAATACTAAATTGGATTTTATAAGTTTATAGCTATGTATTGTTTCTTTTATAGAACTATAATCCTGGTGCTTAGAGTGGTCTGAAAGGAACAGAAACACTTAGCCTTGAACTTTTGTTCTGCTGCTGCTTCTTGTGCCTCTGAAGTACAAAACATACCTGTAAACTTATAATCAATCAAAACGATGTTCAAGGGCTAAAAAAAGAAACCCAAAAAGGGCACAGGCTTCATGTTCAATAGTGAGAAACTTGGGGTGGGCGAACCAGAAGGTTGCAGTTGGCAATCGGCAGGTTTTTGGAGACCAGCGTCCCAGGTAGGTTGGTATGAACCCGTTGATTTCTTTCCCCCTCTCTTTCTTCTCCTAAAATGCACAACTTTGACCACAGGCAGGCTGGGCTGCCCCTAAAGCTCCGTTTCTGGCATTCACAAGCAGAACGAGCGCAGCGTCACCC
>NW_010521717.1:2783-3115 GCF_000687285.1 Phaethon lepturus
GGAAGGGGGGACCGGGGCCACCCCCGCCAGCGGGTCCGGGGCACGGCAGGAGCTGGCTCTGCAAGGGGGCAAAGCCCCTCGGGCTGCCCCGGGTGAAATCCAGAGAACTTGGCCTTTCCTCCCCGTACTGTAAATCCTACACCTGTGCGGTCCGTAGGTGTTGAAGCGCGCCCCCCAGCACGAGCTGGGGCGGGGGGTGACTTGGAACTCCGCTAAAGGGTAGAGGCACAGTGCAAGCAGACGTATTGCAGCACGCAGCTATGCAAATAGCTTTGGAGCGCGGCACGTTTTCCCCGGCGTTAATTGCTGCGCCGCCAGGGTTGCGTAGCAAC
>NW_010521718.1:0-316 GCF_000687285.1 Phaethon lepturus
GCGCGTGCATCTGGAACTTGGAGCTAGGGTAGTGCAGCCGGCGGTAGCAGAAGGATTTGCTGCCCGAGGCGGGGAGGGGGCATCAGTTTGGGGAAGAGGAGGGAGAACATCCAGCCCCGAAAGGCTGGTGCCCACCGGGATGAGGGGACGCGGCTCTGGACCCTTGGACCCCCCTCACCGTGCGCGGTGACCATGAGCAAGGATGGCGGCGCGGCCGTGGGAGCTGCGCCACTGCCAGGTGTCATAGCCACTGCCGTGTCCCCCGGTGCTGTCCCCGAGGTGCTGCCCCCCACCCCGAGACACCCCCATGGTGGCA
>NW_010521719.1:0-335 GCF_000687285.1 Phaethon lepturus
GACGGCTGTGGGGTGGGAGGATTAGCTGGGGGCATTCCTCTGCCCCCGGCCGCTGACCCTGGGACGCGTTGCTCATCGCTATATTAAATTCTGCACACGACGGGTTGCTCTTCACGAGTCCTTCGCTCCAGGTGTCGGGATTTCTGCTCCTCCCTCCGCCCCGCGCTTTCAAACACCGCGGGGAATTGCAGACGCTGAGTCAGTTTTGGTTTGTTCCGCTCAGATTTTGCAGGGGAGGCTTGTGCTTTTCCCTTTCGACACCTCCTGGCACCGCTCACGGAGCGCGAGGGTATTTATAGGCAGCCGGTGAGGGTAAGAGCCGCTGCCTAACGGTT
>NW_010521719.1:361-1444 GCF_000687285.1 Phaethon lepturus
GGTCAGCGCGGGGTTATATCCACGTGGTTTCACAGGAGGAGCCCGAGGGCCCGGCTCTGGGTTTAGGTTTTGTCAGACGGGCGTCACGGGTAGGAGGTCAGCCCTGCCGCGTGGCTCTGCGCAGGAGAGCGGCTGTAGGAACGGGGTTGCGTGGGAATCCACCGGGTTGTACCCCGCTTTGTCAGCGGGTCCCAGAGCGGCCATGGCGGCGTGGGGCACAAGAGGGCACAGAAATGAAATCAATCAGGAGGGGATGAGCTGCTGGAGCAAGTTTGGAAAGGCTCGGCGTTTCGGTTTCTTGATACCGTCTTCCCGTGGTCAGAGGTAAACTGAGGCAGGGCGTGAGTCGGTCTTTCCTGTCGAGACGCTCTAGAGTTACACCTTCAGAGTGTCCTGACGGTCAGGTCAGGGCTGGCTGTCTTGCCCACAGAAACTGGAGTCACGCTCTTGCTGCCCGTTCTTGGGCTCCTCCGCCCTCCCACATCATTCCTTGTGCCGGAGATGCTGCCTCTCCCTCTTCCCCACGCTCCCGCACGCAGCTCCATGTCCTCCACCGTTCGGCACGCCACCGGGGCTGCAGCCTGGCCTCAAAGGGCTTCCCATATTCCACCCACAGGACCTGCTGTTCTGCTGAGCGACCTCAGCCCACCTCATGGGCCTCCCTCAGAGCAGTCACCACCAGTAATGTTGCTCCTGGGAGAGGTTGGTCTGACCTGGTTCTCCATCCCTGCTTCTCCATCCCTCCTGTCCGAATCACCCCACTGTAGGTCTGCGTGCTGGCCCTGGTGCATCCACAACCTCATCCATGGCCTGGATGTGCAAAGGAAGGCTGCTGCCCGCTCCCAGCACGAGACTGCTAAAAAACCTCCCATATTTTCTTTTTTTCATGCTGATCAAGCGCAGGTTTTCTGTGCTTTCATCCCATACCATGGTCCGGAGACCTCCGGTTGTTGTCACTGCCGTCCTTTGGGCTTTCTGCAGGTTGCCCAGCACAGGATCTAGCATCAGGGTTACAGAATATTACAGCATCATTAAGGTTGGAAAAGGCCTTCAAAGTCATCAAGTCCAACCATCAACCCAACA
>NW_010521720.1:0-2175 GCF_000687285.1 Phaethon lepturus
ACCGGGCCAGGATCGGCCCCTGCGCCGGGGCGGCGTGCGGCCCGGCCGCTCCCATCGGGGTCCCCGCCACGGGGGCTTCAGCTAACTGTGCCCCAGAACTCACCACTGAGCCAAAACGTATCTTCCCTGAGTGGGGACAGAATCCCTGACTGGGGAGAACCTGTACTCAAGGACATGGGGATGAGCGGAACCCAAGGATGCAGGAATGAGCAGTACCCAAGGGCGTGGTGATGAGTGGTACCCAAGGATGCAGGGATAGTGGTACCCAAGGACACAGGAATGAGTGGAACCCAAGGATGCAGGGATGAACAGTTCCAAGAACATGGGGATGAGCAGAACCCAAGGATGCAGGGATTAGCGGTACCCGAGGACGTGGGGATGAACCTGAGGACGTGGGGATGAGCAGTACCCAAGGATGCAGGGATAGTAGTACCCAAGGACAGGAGGGTAAGCAATACCTGAGCCCTGAGCAACCCGTGGGAGGGGAAATGCAAGGTGCAGAGCCTGCCACTGATTTTGCCACTTAAAAAGGACAGCTGCAGCATCAGAGCGGGCAGCGACAGACTGGCTCCCTCCTGGTGCCTGTGCGGATGTGGGGATGAGCAGTACCCAAGGATGCAGGGATAGTAGTACCCAAGGACAGGAGGGTAAGCAATACCTGAGCCCTGAGCAACCCGTGGGAGGGGAAATGCAAGGTGCAGAGCCTGCCACTGATTTTGCCACTTAAAAAGGACAGCTGCAGCATCAGAGCGGGCAGCGACAGACTGGCTCCCTCCTGGTGCCTGTGCAAGGCACAGATGAGAGTGAGCTCTTCATTCTTCCTTTCTGTTGGTTTTTATTCCTACCATTAAGGTTTCACAGCTGTTGGCAAGGCCAGGGGGTCCCCGTGTCACCTGGCAGTGACCATTGCCCACTCTGCTGGGGACCCAATCCATCACTTTATTCAGCCCCTGTAATTGCAGACCCTCATCTGTGTTGTTTGCTGATTACCCTCAGCTCAATTGCAAAACTCCTCAGGAAGCTGGGAGAGGACAGGGAGGTCTAATCTAGTCATGGAAAAACTTACTAATATGAAACATGGCAAAAAATGACCAGTACTTTTCTGCTTGGTTTCCTTTTAGGTGATGATGCCAAATCTGATATGCAGCAGCTAACCCACCTACGTGACCGTCACGTGTAATGTGTTTGTTTCCTTTTGTCCTGTTTACTCAACCTGTGATGATTTTGTTGCCGATATCCGTAAGTGATATTCAAATTTGGGTAATTTGGTGCCTGTTGTATCTGTTACAGATTTTATGGTGCTCAGGAAGAAAGATGGGAAGAAAAGACTCTCAGCAGCGATACAGAGTTTGCATAAAAACAATCTGAAAGGAAGGAGGGGGTCAATGGTGCTGGGCTTCTGGCGAACCGCGAGAAACCATGGATTCTGTACCTTCCGGGGTTTACTCTCCATATGTTTCCTCACTTTATGGGCATTTCTGCCTGCAGAAGGACACTGCAGCTGGGAACTGCGGGAAGGGCAGGCTTCAGGCACGGAGCCGTGGCAGGAGGGTGGCAGGAGCGGGCGTAGCCCCGGCCCCAGCTGCTTCGGGATGGACCTGCCCAGGCAGTGCTGGCTCTGCCGCCCGGCACAAGGGGCTGGCCGTGGGGACCCCGGCCCTGTGGCTCGGGGACGCTCCCGACCCATGGCCGGCAGCACCGGGGATGCTGAGCACCAGCAGCAGCTCCCTGCGGTGCCTGGGGCTGCATTTACTTCAGACTCTTGATAATAACCAATGTGATTTTTTTAAGGCAAACACGATGGTGAGTAAACAGCAGGGCGCCTGGCGAAGCCTACCTATCCATTAATAAAGCGCTGCATTTTAACAACATTTCTGATAAGCTGCAATCAGAGCGCTATGAAATATTAAAGCCTGTTGATAGCTCATTAAAGCTAACGTTTTGGCTGGTCCTCCAGCGTGCGCCGCGGGCCAGGCTTCGGTGCTCAGCCTGCAGAAGTGGCTGAGGATCGGCTCTGCACCCCGTCAGAGGAGGAAAGTCGTGGCTGGAGGGAACAGGGTGCTGCGATAGCAAGAAGAAATAAGAATTAAAGTCCTGGTATGTGTCTACGCTCGTGCCAGCAGCCCCGGCTCCTGCAGCCCCACGCCCCATGCAGAAATACCGGCTCCCGGGGGG
>NW_010521720.1:2234-2526 GCF_000687285.1 Phaethon lepturus
GTCAGAAATACCGGCTCCTGGGGGGCTGAGGGCCAGGGGCCCCGTGCCCGCTGGCTCGGTGGCTGCGTGGGGATGCCTGCAGCCATCCTGGGGCGGCTATGGGTATAGGTGCTGCGTCCCCCGCGGGTTTGGGGGTTTCGGGGTGGTGCATCGGTGCAGCTGGGGCAGCTGCTGGTTGGGCTTTTGGAAATGTATGGAGAGGGTCTTCTGCCCGGCTGTGGGTTCCCGTGGGGGTGTGGTGGGCAGGCAGGGGTAACTGGTTCCATCGGGAGTAACTGGTGTCACCGATGGC
>NW_010521720.1:2850-4090 GCF_000687285.1 Phaethon lepturus
TACGGGTTGTCACGGATGGGGGTGAGAAAGCCATAGGCAGCGCAGCTGCTAAGGGGGATGGTGGATAGGGCATTTTTGGAAGCACGGCTGCTCTGCTGAGGGCCAGCATGGCACAGGGGCTGCTTGCCAGCTCCCTGGGATGGTAACTGGTCCCTGAGGGGGCTGGGAGGGTACAGCCACCCTGGGACCCCGAGGAGGGAGCTGGACCACTGAGCTGGCCCGGCCGGGGAGGCAGCAGCACCGGGGCGGTGGATACTGGGATGCAGCAGCCCCCGCTCAGCTCCCAAAGGGAGCAGCCCTGCCCTCTCCTCCTCCGCACGCAGGACCTCGGAACAGGGTGAGAAGCACCCAGCCGCCGGCGATGGTCCAGCGGGGCAGCCTGAGGGGTTTCCTGACTCACTTGAGGCGAGGACGGAGGCGGCAGAGGCTCCCGCGGGATGCGCTGAGCGTGGGGGCCAGATGTGGTGATTCGCCACATCTGGGGGAAGAGATGCTGTGGGCCGGGCAGTGCCGGCAATGGGGAGACGTACGGGGGGCCCCAGGCGCAGCGCTCTGACCAGAGCGTTTCTGAGTGATGCTCGGGCTTGACACATCAAAGCAGCCCGGGGAGTCTGGGCTTCAAACCTCCTTATTCGCCTTCTAATTCTCCCAAACAAGCCTACAACCAGCTGATCACATCTATATTAAAGCTCAGATTCAACAGTTTGACCCTTCATACTGACCCGTAGCACCGAAAGCTTCTGGCAAATCGATGCCATCAGCTACCAAAGTGCGACAAGTGTCCCCGTGCGCTGAGGGGTTTCTTCTGGTTGGATCAGAACTTCGTTGCCTTTTTTCCCAGGAGACGGACTCTGAACACCGGGCTTGTGCATCAGCCTGCGAGTGTTTTTGACAGGGGTGGGAGTGCCGTAGTAAAGCAAAGCGTTGTTCCGATTAGCAGCAGCATCACTCTCAGGCAGTTCAACATGCCTCCGTATCGCCCTGACCTTTCTCACCGGCAAAAGAGAAATTAAATTACGGGTTGGATGGCCCAGATGTTTGTCAGTAGCCTTGAAAATCGTCGGGATGCTGTAACATGCGTTCTTCTCATTGCACATCCCCAAATGCCTCTACCACTTAACCGTTTGCAACTATGGCCTCTTTAGATCTCAAAAAACCGAGTAAGACCCTGGTTACCGCGCTTGGGAGCGAGACCTACGGACCAGGCGCAGGCACCGTGGCACAGCACCGCCGCGGCTCC
>NW_010521721.1:0-26998 GCF_000687285.1 Phaethon lepturus
ACATGAGCCGGCAGTGTGCCCAGGTGGCCAAGAAGGCCAACAGCATCCAGGCCTGTATCAGAAATAGTGTGGCCAGCAGGAGTAGGGAAGTGATTGTGCCCCTGTACTTGGCACTGGTGAGGCTGCACCTCGAATACTGTGTTCAGTTTTGGGCCCCTCACTACAAGAAGGATGCTGAGGTGCTGGAGTGTGTCCAGAGAAGGGCAACGAAGCTGGTGAGGGGGCTGGAGCACAAATCTTATGAAGGGTGGCTGAGGGAACTGGGGTTGTTGAGTCTGGAGAAGAGGAAGCTGCGGGGAGACCTTATCACTCTTTAAAACTACCTGAAAGGGGGTTGTGGCGACGAGAGTGTTGGTCTCTTCTCCCAAGTAACTAGTGATAGGACGAGAGACAATGGCCTCAAATTGCACCAGGGGACGATTAAACTCGATATTAGGAAAAATTTCTTCACCAAGAGGGTGGTCAAGCTTTGGAACAGGCTGCCCAGGGAGGTGGTAGAGTCACCATCTCTGGAAGTGTTCAAAAAACGTGTGGATGTGGTGCTTCAGGACATGGTTTAGGGGACATGGTGGCATTGGGTTAGTTGTTGGACTTGATGATCTTGAAGGTCCTTTCCAACCTTAGTGATTCTTTTATTCTGTAATTTAAGTATGTCTGATTAGATAACGTGAGAAAATGTCCCTGTTCTTGTGAGCTGGCAAATTTTCTCATGCACAGTTCAGTTTTGGTTTACCTCATCCTTATTTGAACAGAGGAGCATTACCCCACATTGGAACAGAAAGAACAAATCTTGCTCTCAACACAGTATTTTGTTCCAGGGTAAAAAGTTCAAATAATAAGATAAGTTCAAACACGATTTGAATTCTGCATCTAAGTCTATGCAGGCAGGCTTGTTGAGACAAGGAGTAAAGAACAAGTAAAACAAATAAACAAGGACTGTAGAGAGGATTTAATCCAAACCCAGCCCCAGAAATTGCCCCCCCTCCCCGCGATTGGAGAGAATGCTTTTTATTGGGTTGTTAGCACTAACGTGGCCTGGTTTCATTTCCCAATTTAAAAACTATAGGCTATTTGTATGAATTCATCCTAGAGAGTGGTCACCTCCCCATATAAAATTGTATGCATTTGGTAAGTCTTTTGCATAAAAGGGACAACTCATATTGACACTGTGTTTCTCAGGATATTATAAACAAACAACTGATAGAAATATAAGACGGGAATGATTAATTTTAAAAGGACAGTGAGAGAAGGTATTCTTTCAGGATGAGTGCCACGGAAGGCTTTTGCTATAGGATTTGGGATGTGCAGGCATTCTGGAGCAAGCAGTATCAGTGAAGTTCTGTCAGATCAAGTTACACATGGTTAGAAACATAAAAACACATTTCTCAGATGCAGCTGACTTAAAAGCAGCAATATCCCATTAATTTAAACAGTAAAACTTATGGGGAAAAATGTTAACAGTCGTGATCAGATCATAGAACTATCAAACACTTAAATTTCAAACACATTTCAGTAAAAAGTCTAGTTTGGACTTCGTTTTGTTTTGCATTTGGTGCAACTTCTGTGGCTTTTGCTGTGTCACAGTCAGTATTTTCTTTGAAGAAAAATTAAATTGGTCAATTTTTAGTTTAGTGTATTAATTTCCAGGAAACGCTTTTCCCAGTTACATTTGCTAACATTTTTTTAAGAAGGTGTTTATTCTTTTTTGTTTCCCTTGGGCTGTTTGTCCCTATTTTGTAAAGCAAAGGGGACAATATAATTCTTTGGAAAAACGAATTGCTGCATCTCCCCAGAACAATTTTTACAGCTCATTTCCATATTTTCAACACAGCAGCATGGGCAGCAGCACAGAAATCCTCTGCCACTTCAGTCAGATCACAGAAGATCTAAGGGATCCTCCTCCTGACTATACTTTCTTCCACTCCAAATACAACGTAAGCATCCTTCATTAGTCAACCCAAAGGTCAATTTTGGGAATGGTGCTGCAGTGTAGACTTGTGAGTGCTGGATCTAGGATCCATGCAGGCCCCAGACCTATTACATTAACTTACTAAAATGTATTTAACTATTAATATTACACGGATGCCACCACTGATACATACAGCTCACTACTTGAATCAAATGATGTTGGGAGAGAAGACATGAAAAATGGTTTATGCTGAAAATACTGATGGATTTTGAGGAATAGCATGTTGTCCTACTACAGTGAAGTCGGTTCAAGTTTTGCTGTTGCCCTTGATGAAAGTAGGATCCATTCTCTTAATTTCTGGTCTTTGCTGTAAATCAGGTTGTTGTCATGAATTATAGATCAGAGCTTTAGGAACTGATGGGTAAATGTTAAGAGATTTGCACAATTAGCATGAGACTCACATACATATGACTAGGGAGACAAGTCTTTCTGATTATTCATTCTGTTAATTTAAGATGCTTGCTTGTGTTCAGATACTTTTTCTAATATTCCCATAAGTAAGTTCATGACTGAGGTAAAAGACCGCTCCCTCTTATTTTTAGAAATACAGTCAAACCCAGCGTCACAAGAATACTATCTGTAATACCACAAAACAGGAGGCAGCGCAGGGTTATATAGCCAGTTGTACAAAAGGGTTGCCCGGCCAAAACATTTGGAATGGATCATTAGGAAGTCTCCAAAAGCTGAATCGAACAGCCAAGCGACAGAGTTACGTCAGTTGTTCTGCACTGGGGTGGGTTTGTAGCATGCCTGTGAAGTGGGAGGCATTTCCCACGCCTGCTTTAGGCTGCGGTAAATCACCTAGGTTCTTCCACATCCTTGTGAGCTCGCCAGTTTGTCACAGTGTACCGCAGGTGTCATCATGGGGGGGGAGGGCGTTTGATACGTCTCATTTCCCTGACAGAAATGGCCGTTAACAAAATACTGTAAATTAATCTCACATTTAAGAGAAGCATTTTCATTTTTAGGCTGTTCACTCACAGATGATAATGCTGAATTAATTTAAGTCACTTTCTCTGAGACTGTGGCAGACCATGCTAGAAACAACTGAATCAGGAGAAAAGAAAAAGAATTCACATACTGTCGCAAACTGAATCCCAGAGTAAATGCATGGAGTTACACCCTCACTATTCCAAGAATGAATTTATTTATTTATTGCCATCACTGGGAAAAGCAAGGACAATAATATGCTCCTGCTCCAGGCAATCTTCTGGATTTTTTTACACTGAGACTTGCAGACATTCATACTCTTATTTATTCAAAAAATGAATCTACCTACGTATTTCCTTTATTTGGGAAACTAAAACAATGGTATGGTCTTGATGTAGATAATCTTCTGGATGGTTTTAACTGCCAACTTCTTCTACCTGCCTTTTAAATTAATATTTCTGTATACTGCATTAAGACCATTTCAAAAAAGACATTGGCCAAACTGGGAACTACAGGAATGATCAGAGCGCTATGTTAAAATACTCCACTACTCTCAAAAACTACAGTAGCCTCAAAAATCATTCTACATTGATGTGATCATATTCTTTCCAACAACTTTCTGTTCTAGAAAGTTGATTCATCCTTCCTATGCTTATTTTTTGTGTAACAGTAGCAACACAGCATTACCTTCTCTCTGGGGCCTGATTATTTTAGTTTAAGTATCCATTTTGCTTTTTGCGGGTTGCTTTCATTCTACTACATTTATGTTTTGTCATGTTTTCATTTCTAGCACAAATATAAAACCCACATGGATATATGAGAGAATTCAAAGTTGTGCTTCAGGAACATCAAAATGGGCTTTGGGCCACACTTCTTGTTTATATACCTGAAATCACTGCATATGGCTATCAGGTCCATGCATGCTGATAAGAATTTTCCAGATGTAGTCTCTTTCACTTACCTAGACTGCATATCAGATACCCAGATAACAATAGTTTAACAGTGAAAGCCTAGAAAGAAAAATTTTTGTTCATTGTGAAAGCAAGAGTGTTTATAATAAACTGCCACAATATTCTACTTTCATTCATGCATAGCGGTGTCCTTTGTGTTGGAATGCTCATGGTATTGATCTGAGAGAAAGAAGGATGGTTAACTTTACCACATGTAAGAATATTACAGTAAGTGTGGCACAAGGCAAATATGTTTTCATTACATTCTACTCGTGAATTACAGGTTCAATCTGAAGGCACTGTAATAGCCCTATATTCCATATACATACATACATACATATATATATAATGCTACTTGTGAACCTCATTCTTTGGTCTAAAACAGATGAGAAAAATGAACACAAACAAGGTAAATGTCTAACATCCTCCTACAACATAATTTCTTCCAGCAAAAACCAGCAGTAATTTATGCTAGAAATATTTCTATCTGCCCTTTTTTGGATCATGGAATGCACTTTATTTTTGTTATCTCAATGCTCTTTCTGTCAGGCCACACTCCCTTGGGTAGGAGAGACTGTTTCCCAACACAAGAACAGACAACTCAAGAATTTGGAGCTCTATGCTATAAGTGGAATAGATATTGCCAAGCCCTTTAGGGTCACATTTTTTGAAGAAGATCATCTTTCTTAGTCAAGGCCTGCTTTGCAGAAGCATCCAGCTCTCACACACAGAAAACAGAGTGGCCAAATTTTTAAAAGCATTGAGCTTCTTGGTGTTGATCTGTTTTGCAAATCTGCTCTAGCTCCAGGTTTTGAATACTGTAGATACTTAGCTCTAGGTTTTCTGGCTTTAGCATACAAAGGCCGTTAAATTTCAGAAAGCTGTAACGTAGATGAGGGCCAATCATGTGGGACTAAACACACTAGAGGAAAAAAACTGAGGAATTGAGCCCTTAGTGAGCTGAAGTGTCAAGAGTGTAGCCATCACTATCAGATGCACATGCATCCCAGATTTATTTAAAGAATACAGATATAGCAGATTTAAAGACACAAACCAACATGCTACACAATCTATATTTGTAGAGGCACAAATTATTTACAAGTTTTGTAAAATCCTCCAAGGACAACATCTGCCTTGCCTGATGCAAAGGGGAATATGGTATTAAATATAACAGCAGCCTTCTTAGCCACACATTTCTTTGTACTTATTACTCTCATACCAAAAAAATTATTTTTTCACAAGTCATAAAGCAAATTTCAAGGATCCATATTAATCTGTGACTTCTGTTCCAGTTTTCGTAAGCAGCCATAACAAATACCTGCACCATATTTAAGTAACATGCATTAACATATTTAACAGACTGTCATGAGAACTTAGTGAAATTTGTTTTGACTTGGAGAAGAAATCTCACAACTGAAACACTTCTAACATTTAAAAACATTTTGCAAAAGACACCACCAAATGCCAAAAAACATGTGATGCATGGTAGGTTATTCAGTACTTACATGGAATTTCTGTTCAGGCCAACAGTAAGAAAGTATAAGAAAATTTAGATAGTGCAAATCCTCATGGGTTCTCAGGAAAAAAAAAAATATATACTCTCATGAGAAAAGACAAATTCTTCCTATTTATTCCTCTGAAACTGCCTCTAACAAAATAATTCATATACAAAACGAAAGGTATTGAAGTTCATCTGGCACAGTATATGTACTCTAGTATCTATATCACAATATTTGTATTCTGATACTTGACTTGAGCAGCCACTTAAAAATGTCACTACATGAGCGTCCCTTTACTTCACTTACACTTCTTGGGTTTTCCTCTCCAGTTTAAAAACACAGACATCTGACGATGGGGGAAAACATTGTTTCACATTGTCTTTAATGAAAAGTTAGTTTCATCGCCTTCTTGGTTTAACACAGTATTTAATACAGGATTATTTCACTACAGGCAGAGTTCACTAAATGTAAAGAAATTACAAGGTTGTTACTTCTCTTGTGGCATCTCCATTCATAGAGATCATCTTTGTGCAGCTCTTGTGCTGTATGATTATAATTTCAAGGTAGAGACTTCTGAGTATTTTACTGTCCATTAAAGCTTTGGGATAACTTCCAGTGCATTTCTAAAAAGAGTTCCATGGGCCTAAATCCTCTGCTGTGTAGCACAAAGAAAAGCTGCTACAAGACACAGACACTTAGAAGAAAAGCATTCTCATTCCTGCCTTCTTAGTATAAAATTCCACATACAATTGACTTCTTAGTTAAGGCATTTAGGAAAACAATCACCATCTTCACTGGATTGTCATCAATATTTCAATTATTAATTTTTATCCCTTTACTTCCAATTCAGTGGGTAAAAAATGTGCCTTCATGAAAAATGTGTGTATTTATAACCCAGTTTATAAATAAATCTTTTTCATTGCTCTTTGTGCTTAAAGATGGAAAAGATGTAATTTATACAGTAAGTTCTATCCACACACTGTAAATATACTGCAGAAGCTACAAAGAATGGAAGTTCTGTGGTATAGCGGCTTTATCTCTATTATTCTGCTAACCACAAGACCCCTAAACTGTAAAGCCAAGAGCAATAAAAGATCATCAGAAATGAATGCCGATAAAACATTAACACCACGCATGACATCTTCTACATATACAATGAAAATATCATGAGCGTTGTTATTTTCTCTGTGTTTTCCTACAATATGGTATGTCTGCCTCTAAAACTCTGAGGTAAAAGGAAAAATAGAAATAATATATTAAAAAAATCACTAACTATACCCAATATAGCTGTTTTTCATGTGCAAAACTCATTATTTTAAGACTGTTTCTCTAGAGAGCCCTAGTAACAAGTGCCATGTGTCCCAAAAACTGTGACTTTCTCCTTTCCAACAGCATAAAGACTGTTTCATGCAGATCTTAAACATGCCATTGAGCCATTGACTGTTGTGGACTCCTGGGCATTGGGCCAAAATAATTTGGGGGAGAAATTCCACATATGCAAGGGGGGAAGAAATGAAACAGCTCCCTGGCAGAGATATATGTGCATGTGCATGCATGTCTTGTTAAGAGTAGCTTTAAGTTACCAGAAGAGATTATGAAAGCTCTTCCAGAGATTACGTATTGATGAACCAGCTACACGGTCAAAGGTCCATGACCAGTAACGGTTTATTTAAGGATATTGTCCAAAGGTGTGTACATATTACATGAGGACATTACGTGCTCACACATGAGAATAAACTGTTGTTCCAGAACTACTGAGAAAAATAGATGATCCCCTTATTATGGCTCAGGAAGTAAGTGCCTCCTCCTCCAGACAGCGAAAGCCTTAACTTCGGGACAAAGAGCAAGTTTGATGATACTCAGCAAAAGAGTTATCCTCCAAGAGCCTTAGCTGCCAAAAAGCAGCAGTGCCGAGACTGAAAAATGTAGACAACACTCCTAGATGTAGTTGGTCAGTCTGATACACCCTGTCCATATTGAGGGACAGCCCAAGTTTCCTGATCACCCAAGCCCAAGGAACTCTACAGATGTGCTCTGCAGCTCCCTCTCCACTTGTATGCCCAGGGTTTTCATCCGAAGGCAGGCAGGCTCTGCCGGGATGGTGGTCATGACAAGCAGTAAGCTTGAAACATATTCAACTGGGAACCAAGACTCTGGGATACAAAGCAAAGGGCATCTGCCATTAAATAGATAACCTGCAAAGATCTGCTGGCAGCAGTTGACAACAGACTCTGTTGCGGTGGTGCTAGACATCTTCAACTTATATTTCTTAATTAACTCCTACCATCTCCATGCCCATACCATCTTCTTCCACATAGGATTGAGTGAGCTAGTCAGACAAACCTAATTAGTTTCTTCTCCTACACACAGAGGAGGAAGATACAGTGAAAATCATGATCACCAGGGAACACCATGTGAATTTGCCATAAGCATCATATCAACCACAAAACTTAGACAAGTACCAGTGGGAAAGAAAGATGTAAAAGTTTTAAAGCAGTGATCATCTTTTTTTCTGTTTGTACACTACCTAGCACAATAAAATAATGACTAGTTATCAGTATGACAAATATAGAAATAGCTCTGAAATCTCTACTGGACTAAGATGGAAAGTTCTGCTTCTGAACTTCTGGCTACATTATCATGCGAGTAGCAAAACCAGAATACCCATAACATTATGAATGTTTTTGTTTCCCATGTTTCTTTAGAAATGTTTAAATTAGAAAAACATAAGGGAAATGGAGAAGGAATAATTCTGAGAATTAATTTTTCATTGTAACTTGCTGAATGTCTACGAAGTAGTATTACTCTCACACCTGATTTTCAGAGGCAATCTAACAAGTGATGCCATAGGTGATACAATTAAATTAATTATCATCAACACCTTCAGCAATGGTAGTTTTCTGTTAGATGAGCAGATCATACAGCGCTAGTACTCCAGGTGGGTCTCAGAAAACACATCTCTGGCTCCTAATACTCTGCAAGGCTAACCAAATTCTTCTGTTGTTATGAAAAGTTTACACAGCCCTGATTTTGCAAAAGTTATACCCTTTGACTCCTTTCTGAGACTGGAAAAGTTTACATACTAAGAACGGAGAGTGAGAAAAAGCGGCCTTAATGTACTGGTTCTTGTGTGCTGAGTAGTGTGGTTGATCAAAACGTCCTGCCCCTAGCACTTACACTCTCACGACAGTGGAAAACAGCTTTAGGAGGGGGTAAAAAAGTCTGAATGCACATATGTGATATTATCCAAGTCAGAAAATGCAGTCCTTTGACATTCAGATACAAGAAAACATCAATGTTCTACACAAGATAGTGGGTGAGAGAGAAGAAGTTGACAAAATACTCAAACTGGGTAAAATGACTAACGTATTTGCTATGTTCTCTCAGCTCCACATACCCTTAGGACCACATATTTAAACTGAATAGCCTTGACTGTTATGGAAAAAAGGAAAATGCCAGAAAAGGCCTATGAAATCAGTTACAGAAAGAATTATAGACACAGAAAGGGGAAATAAAATATTAAAACACAAAAAATTGCAGGAGTTACTTAATTCAAATCTACCTCTTCAATAACTTTCTTAACTTCCAGTGTACGAGGAAGAATGACAATCCCATTTGTGCCTTCCGGTCTTGTGTTTGTCACATGCTTGTGCACAGCTTGCTTTACTTCTGGAAGACATCAGGCTGTGTAAAAAGTCAATGCTTTGATTTCCTGACTTGCCTGATACTGTGGCAAATTATTCTCTGGCTTAATCAAATACAAAAATATTTCCTAATACTGAAAAAAGATGTTGACTCTTTTTGATTATCATCACAACAGAAATCATGTACTGAAAAGGTTAAGTAAGGGCCAAATACAAAATATGTATATCTGCTACGTATAAGTTGAAAAAAGAGGAGCTCTTGTAATCTTTTCTTTAGTTCAAATAGGTTCCTAAAATGGATTTAGTTTGTCAAAGTCCTATAGAATATACTTTAAAAATAGCAATTAAAAAATAATTTGCCCTAGGTGAAAGTTCTACTTATATGATTATTCTCATTAACTTCAGTTTAATAACCACTCACACAAAAAAGGCTGGGTCTGCCTGGGTTTGGCACAGAATATCGTACTGGAGAATCTAAAAGATGGAAAGCATAGAAACACCAGGAGATAGATTAACTAAAGGTTTTTCATTTGTGTATCTGATTGAATAAATACATTTTCTGTGAGTCAGAAGCACCCTTTGAGAGCTTGACCTCGTCCAACATCTTTTGGTTGTTTGCTGCAGGAGGAGCTAAGAAACGGGAGCAGAATGACTGGGAGGTGAGGGTACCAAGTAGAAGAAAAGTTTAAGCCTGTCTATTCTGGCAGCTACTAAACAAGGGCAGAAGTCAGGCAGGTATGTTTGGAGAGCCCAGTATTTTTGTGCACAAGTGACAGGGCGGTTGTGCCAATGCACTGCTGTGACTTCTGGCGTAGCGGTCTGTGTAATACACGGACACATTATCTTCACATCTCAAAACCAGTTGAATCTCATACAGATAAAACAGAGAAACCGGATTTCTTCAAATGTACGCTAAAAGCCCGTTGTCGGGTCTCAACCTTTTGCTCAGAAAGACCTATTTGAGTGAGAAAAGAGTGAGTGAGAAAAGTCTATTTTAAATGTTTACATAATTACCATAATGTCAAATAAAAGCAGTTCTCTTTGTGCAGCACTGCAAACATGCCATATTCCAAATAGAGGCACGCGTTATTTGGGAGGCTTGTTGATTCAGGTCGGGTAGGTGCAGGTGCATGCACTGGATGCGAGAGCTGCTTCTCAGCTTCACTCTCAGGAGGGAGCAGCACCTCTGCTCCCCTGCAAGAGCTCTCCTTATTGCTATTGTGCCACAGGTTGTTATATTCCCAGAGGGAACAGGTCTCTCCAGAAAACTTCGTAAAGTGCTGCCTCACAGCTCAGCCATTATAAGATGGACTATGTTCAAGAGTACCATGTTTGCATGAAACACAAGTAGGTTCAAACAGGAATTATTAAAAAAAAAAAATCCAGCGTAGCTACAAATTTTATTTCCCTCTTCGCTAAAACGTAAGACACTCAAATTAAAAGGTCATGAGTCCTGCTAACTTTTCTTCATATCACTCTTGCAGAACAGAAGAGATATGAAGTTCCTCAGGTTTTGGCCAGAACTTGAGAGGAGAGGCAGACAGGAGAAGAGAAACTTATTTTTTCAAATGCATCATTTGTCATGCTTTAATTAAATACAGCTCAGGATTTTCCCCAGAGTTGTAGACCACAGAACTTGTAACAGACATTTAGGGCTCGTAGCCACAGTACTGTACCTTCCCATCAGCACAACATTCTGATAACAGGCCACTCTAAATTAAGCCAGGTGCAGACCACAACTGTTGTTTCACTCAGGTTTACAGCATCCTGCTCTGTCCCACCCAGTGCTCTCAGTCTATAAAATTATAAAAGCTCTGCCCTGGACTTCTTAGTACTTTAAGTTGTCCTCAAGCTGCTTATTGCCTAAATTTTCACCTTTATGAAACACAGAGAAAATATTCACTGTCAAAAAGACTTGTAAACCCTGCAAATTACTACTTTGAAATCCTCGTATGCTAAGGTCATGTATAATTGCAAAGACTCTGATGATGCTCATTCATGTTTAATTGTACCCAGCAGCTCAACAGGAGCTCGTATGAGTAAAGCGAGGCAGGAGTAAAAGCTGGCAAGATCAAAGGCTTGTGAAACTATTCTCTTCTTGCTAGTTTACAGTAAAGGCAGAGAGGCACTGGCTTCTAACAGTCATTGAGATTTTTTCTTGAAGAGACAGATTAATCATATTCTACCCAACAAATGCCACCAGGAAAGTTGAGAGCTGTGGCTGCGGCAAACTCCACTTATTTTCTCAGGCTCTGCTCCTCAAGCTGTCCATGCTTACTTCTGTTGGCTTACATTTGCCTGGACCTTTTTCATGTACCAGCTGGTATTTACCCCCAGTGTGACACATTGTAGATAAACTGACACAGACTATGCCCTCTCCCCAGTTTTACACAGATTACAGACACTTACAAATAAACAAACAAAACCATGCTATGCAACTGATGTTCATCTTTTTTAAAGGAGTGCATTTACAGGGAAAAGGACTGTTAGAAAAAAAAATAGAGAGGATTTTTAAAAAATTCTTTCTTTCAGTAGTGACTCATTTATTCAATAATATGTTTTCAATACGCTTTTTTACATATTGAATTGTGATGTAACTTCAGTTTCTGTCTCAATAATATTCCGGGTCCATAGTTCCAGTTAAATTTCTCTTGAACTTAACAGGAGTCTTTCCTTAGCAAGAAAGTGAGTATTGGCTTAAGTCCCCTGTGCTCCTGAGTGATATGAATAGCAGCATTCAATGACTCCCAGTTTTGCCTCAGCACCTTGTTCTTAGCTCCTTCTGCAATCTTCTCCTCCCTTTAGCAAGAATGTTTTTAAACTTGAGCTCTTCATTTCCAGTTCCAGTGTCGAGGGACTAAATTTGAAAGAGCTTTGGCTTTCATTAGCAAATCATCAGTACCAACAAAACCACAAGCAACAAAAAAAGCACATCAGCATGCTTTTCAGCACTGTCGCTAACTGACATCTTCCCCTTCCCTGAGCTTTTTGTGTTTTGGGGGATTTTTTGTTGTTGGTTCTTTAATCGGTGAAACTAGACTATTGAGCTTTGAGAAGGAAAAGAGAGCCGGTCCTTTCATTTTATAATTAGTGGAAATTCAGTAGTAGCATTAACAGCTGTCTCTTTCAAAGAGGCGCTTAGCATCATCTATGCACAAGTTATAGCACAGATTGTGAAGAAATACTAGCAACAACATGTTTCACATCCATACTGGTGACACACTAGCAATTGGTTTTGACTAAAGGACGGTCCAAACGTGTCATTTGGGCAGACAAATGGCTTTGGCTCTTTTCGAGAAAGTAACTTTTCATTTTTTGCTTTTTGATTAACAATGCGGAGGAAAGAACGCACAAGAGAAGCGGACAGACAGACAGACAGAGTGTCCCGCATGATGAGATCAATTAGGCAATCATTTTGGACATGTCCAGACAAAGAAGGTGGTCTCCTTGGAAACTGCAATCACACGCACACACACTCAGAATAACTTCTCCCACATTCTATTCTCTGCTTGGTACAACAAACTTGGATGTAAGCTCCGAGGGACAATCGCACATCCAGTGTCAACAGACTCGTCAGCATTTCAAATTCCACAAAACAGGCCCCCTGGTCTCCTCTCTGACAAATTTACCACAGATTGGAGTATTAAAAGGTGTATCAGGAGGGTGACAAGGAGGGGGCTTGGCATAGCTTCCGATGTTTAAAGACAAAAATTATCACTTTCTGGAAAGCAAAATGGTATAAAAATACCTCTTAAAATCTTGAAAGGCTTCAGAAAACTCTCAGACATAAAATAAAATGGTTGGAGAATGTTACATCCCTAAAAAGAAAAAGTAAGTTTACTACTGGGACAAGGAAAAACCCCAGATACTTAGTAGATTTTTTTTTTTTTTTCCAATTTGAAATAGAACAGAAACAACATTTTATATTCACAGTTGGAAAAAAATTCTTTGGAACACAGTGTTCTTATTTACCAAAAGTATTTACTACCGAAACAAAAAAACCCCTACCCCCTTCTTCAAGACTGTGATATAATCTTTAATGTTATCAGTGATAAAGTCAAACATTACAAAAATTGGCATTAACTGTATTAACTATTACACTAACAAAAGGGGGCCATTTAAAACAGATGAGAGCAAAATTAAAGTCTTTTTTCCAAGAAAGTACAATTACATAAGCTTAGACTGCTTAAAAATAAAACGTTTCTGAGTCTTCTATAACATTAGCATACATACTGGAGTTTTGATGGTATTTAACAGCCTTCACTGTATTCATTTCTTTGTATTAAAACTATAACATGAGAGCGTAGCATAACTTAATTAATGTGACAGGTTTGGTACGCAGTACTCAAATGAAACACAAACTGGAACATAGTTTTAGGTAGCAGTAGGTGAATTATCTTCCTTAGCAATCCATATATAGGTTTCAATTAACCTTAAAATGAACTTCACTTTTTCAGGCAAAAAGACAAAATTTTCTACTCGGGAGCTTTTATAACCAAACATAAGTACTGAAAAAGCCAACTAACCCTGGAAGAAAAAAGATAATTTACCAGAACTCCCATTTCTCCCTGTACAAAAGTTCCATACCGGAACTCCTACAACAGCAACTTGAAAGTTAAAATAAAGTAACAAGGTATGGCACACATGTTCAATGACAAAGGCTTTATTAGTATTGGAACTAAACAATAAAGGAAGATGAATTAGTCCCACATACTACACCAGTAATTAGACTGGTAAAGACATTCCTTTTCCAAATGGACCTCCAAATGCCATAGTAAGTTTCTCCTTTGGTGTCTGAAAACAGATGCAAGTTGGAGCACAGAATAAATCATCACAAATGCTTACAAAATTATAAAATATATGAAAATCTGATCCAAATTTAAATTTTGAGCTAAACCCGTGGTTTACAATAAGTAGGTCTGATGGAAAGGTTAACATAGGATTCTCTTCCCATTTTGCTTCCCAAAGGAAGCATTAAAAAGGAAGGAGCACTCTTGTCCTCTCCTTCTGCCGAACAGCTTTTTGCAAAAGGTACGTGTTGCAATATATTTTTTTAAACTTAGCCTCAGACTCATAACAAGCACATTTTTCTTGCAGGAAACGGAATCAAACTGCAAAAGCTCTACTTCTTTAAAGATTCAGCTTCATGACTTCATCTATTTAATTTTGCAACTACAAAACATCCTGATTCTAAAATATAAGTGGACAGGATTAAAAGCATAAATTCCTAAATTCATAAAATGACAAAGAAAGCATGTTCATTAAAGTGAAAAAGGCCAAAGATACAGAGCTCCTGCTGACTTCATGGGCTTCTGAGATATCCCACTTCTGCAACAGTCCCTGAGACAGCCTTTGCATACACCCAGTACGTGTTATTTCTAATCTCAGATTAAGCACAGGGCATTGCTATGTAGGGATACACAGAAGGGGATTCTTGGACCAATTTTCAAAGTTACATAGCTAGCCCTGCCAGCAGAAGGTAAAATTGATTTGTGGATCTTGCAAATCAGATCTCTGTGTGCTTTTAATAATAACATCTTCAGAAGGTGAACTACTAAATTCTTATTTTCAAAATTCAGAATTTTTGGCATTTTATTCTTTTGTCCTGATTTCACTGAAACATTTTTCATACAGAACGGTGGAAATAAAATCTAAAAATTACAGCACCCCCCTTCAATCTCTCCATATGAAGTATTTGAAGTTTTGCACAAGGGTGACCCACCCATTTTAGAGATTCTTCAGTTCAATCTACTGCTTAGATTGCTCACAAGCTGAGTCACACAGGCAGTCAAAAGTATCTACAGCATTTTAAGAGTTCTTCCTGGCAATCTACTACCTTACATTAATACAGGATGTTATCGTTTTGATTCTAAATTCTTGCATAAGGGTGATTCCACATTTAAAGCAAGTGTCTTTTTTTTCAGGGACTGATGCAGAACTAGAACAGTTTTCCACTGCCTGTACGCTGAAGTCTGTGTACAGACAGAGACTAATCCATTTCAAGAGGGATATGTTTGTTGTTGTCATTGTCATGAAGTATCGAAAAGACTTCCAACTTGAATACATTTTTTTTTTTAATGTTTGTTGTTAAACAATCAAGCTACATTAATTTCTGCTTCAAATTACTAGAAAGGAGACATCATACACTGGTTGCAAACCGAAATACCATCCAGTCTCTTTTTAAACATGAATATGGTTTTCTTTTTAGAACTAGGTACTGACTTCAAATCCAAGGACTCCATAAATATCTTGCAACACAACTGGTTTTACTTTACAACGTGCAGCCAGGAGAGACTGTCACTTCCTAATCCAAGATGCAAAGTCCCACAATAAAAACAATTACTTCTGCCTGATACAGTAGTTGACAGGTAGTCTGACAAGTTTTTTATTTATCAAAGACTTAGAAATCTCATGTTTTAAATTTTCTTCTGTAGCATATAAAACCACCGTTACGGAAATACAGATAACGAGCAGACTGGCACTTGCAGTTGCGTGGACAATACTTCTGTCCACTCTTCAAGTCTTCCTTGCTGGTTACCATCAAAGTCTTGCCTGTGCTCAACAGTGTTGCTTTGGAGGAATTATTTACAGAAGCAAGTAACATTCTGTGCCTTTCTATCAAAAGTAGACGTATCCCCACTCTGAGTAGGAGAGAGCATGCATGGGACCACATAAACCACACTGGGGAGTGTTGATGGAGCGGTCCAAGCTCCAGAACTCCGCATCAGTCTGTGGCAGTCCACAGGGCTTGCCCCAGGCAGATTCCAGAACAGGCTTTAATTCTGCACCAGAATACTCGCATGCCTTAGAAAAGGCTTCATACATGTTTTACACATTACAAAAGTGATCTACAGAGAAGTAATTTCATCGGTGTTATGCACACAGAGGTCTCTGTGACAAAGCTGGGAATGGAATCATTTCCCCTTACTGCCTTAAACTCCTATCCTCCAGTCATCACAGTCTCCCAAAGACCAGTGTTAGGCATTACCTAAATTTGTGTAACTCCTTCAAAATGCACCCTCAGTTATCAGGTATGATTTGGTGCATTTCTGCTGTCATAACTCACAAACATGGCATGAAAAGAATTTTTAAGAATAGCACTCTTTCTACTGTAAAAGGCAAATTTTTAAGACAAATAGTTAAGATGTTAGAAATTCACACTCAATATTCCTGTCTCAAAGAATTAAATAGATAGTAGGCCAGAACACGTAATATTATTTTTTCAATTAGGTAAACACTGTCACCTCGAAGCTTGCACAGAATCAGTATAATCCTATGATAGAAAATCACTGTTGCTGTGCAACACAAAAGAAGAGGTTCAATAAAAAGGTGAAAATTGCTTCTTCTTTACAACTTCATATACGTGCTGCTGTACTGACTTGTTCAGAAAAGCTCTCGAGCAAAGGAAATCAAACTACAAGCAATTGGCATAATGTAAACTTTACTGTAAATTCAGTAAAAGCAATGAAAAAATCCATCAGTCAAATCATAATATTAACAGCTTCACGTCTACTACCTAGGAAGCTACAATATACCACATATTGTCCTCATGACCCTATACTCATATGTTTAGGTACTCTAGTTCTGTACATATGGAAAAAATAAAGAGCTCCTGTTTTACTGCCACAAATTTCTATACATTTTCCGTTCTCTTCAAAACGAAGATGACATAAATGCTATGGTGGAATCACTGCTTTTTCTAACCGCATCACAGACAAATGGAGGAATGCTAAATGGGCTCTAGCAGGCTCTTGGTGTTGCCAAAGAGTTATCAGATGCTTTCTTGGACAACCACCTATAGCGTTTGTGATGAGTCTGTGATGAGTCATCTGGATGTGGTTTCACTCCTGTTCTCCAGCGTAAGCCTGCTAAGAATTTGGCAACACTGGCCTGAGTAACCTGACCAGGTTGCTTTCTGCTACTTCTATTTTCCTGGATAGAAAAAATGAAGACTATTCTGATTTATGTCTGAAAAATATTTTGTATTTCTTCCCACAAAAGAAAAACCGAAGGTGCTTCATTATAGACTGCTGAGCTTGTGTTCACTGAAGTCAATGAAAAAAATAAATTTCAGAGCTTTCAGTGAGCCTTGGATCAGGTGCTAGAGGCCTTCCAAAGTGGTATATCAAACCAGAAACATATGAGGTGGTATTTTTCTTGTAAAAAGGATAAGCTGTGAGTTAAACACCACACTGACTTTTAGTTACAGAAAGCTACTTAACAATGTACTGGAACAAATAAAAAGATGGAAGCTGAACCCCAGAAGAGCTGTGTAGCTTTCATTTTCAACAGAAACAGAAAAAACCCACCTAAAATCAAGGAAACTACATCTGAACTAAAACAAATCCTATACACATTACTGGGTTTTAGAATCATCACAGTAATTTCACATGTCAAACATGCTGTCATTTTCCATTGGCAAAAGGCATACTGGCAAAAGGGCATTTTTTGCTAATTTTTTCTATCCATCAATATATATATGAATTTCTAAATTAGAAATATTCAATATTATTAAAAGAGGCATATTTTGAAAAAGAAGCACAAGTCAAAATGTACAAATTGGGAGAGCAATTCGGGTATCAAAACAGAGACAGGAAATGGCTTAAAAGCTGACAAGCTGACCCAGCTGCCTAAGATCATATCACAACATGGCAGCGTATACCCAGCGATGGAAGCGCAGCCTTAGCTGGGGCTCTTTACAGTGTCAGCCACCCTTCATGCATGTGAATTTGGGACTCTTGTTCAAAAAGCCTACCTCTTCGGCCCAACGTCAGGCATTTTACAGTGTCCTGAGGACAGATGGAATAGCTGAGAACAACTGGGTCACAGCCCCTGCAGCTTTACTGGTAGGAAAGATGCTCTTTGGCCTTATGGTAAGATGGGCTCCTTTTTTGGGGTTTTTTTTTGAAGGTGTTGAACAGGACAAGTCCCAGAGGAAACCCCTGTGGTGCTCCCCTTGTCACTGACCTCCTGCTAGAGTACGACCCATTAATCACTACCCTCTAAGCCTGATCATCCACCCATTTTTTATGCATCTATTTGTCTACCCATCCAGATCATAACATTCTAAATTGGACACAAGAAGATTTGGAGACATTGTCCAAATTGACAATTTGGAGACATTGTCCAAAAAGTCTTGATGAAGTTAAGATAAATGACATCTGCTCTCCTTCATCCACAGCCTCATCCAGCAGTTTTATCACAGAATATGTGGCAATCAGTGTCATCGGTAAATCTATGTTGACTGTTTCCAGTCACCTTCTCCCTCCAAATGATGTATTTATGTTCATTATTTACTCAGTGCCCCAAAGTGCTATCGGTAAGCTACAGGTACGTAGAGGATGCCAGCCCACAGGCTTTGTCACTAAAACTAGCAGCATAGAGGTTGCTTCAAGAAATGTCATCACACCTGTACACACTGTGAACAAAGCCTGTTCCTTTGCACCATATAAAGCTTCACTGCACAGCATCTGCTACAGCATTCAACTTCCGTCATGAAGAAGAGTGTGTATGTATACATATATATGTATATGCACATATGCATGAATTTATAGATGTATATATAAACGAGTCAGTCATTTTTCATCCTCCATTTTCGTCTTAAAGAGTTGTCAAAATTCAGTATGCACTCATGTGCCTTATAGATTGCTCGTCAGTTCTGATTAACTGAGGCATTTTAAAAATATTACTGCGCTATGAAATCTAACTGAAAAAGACAAATAAACCATTTCTTCTGCTTCCAAAATAATAAATATTAATAACTGAGTCTAACATGTATATACACTACATACTACAATACATACTGCAACTCTTATGAATATATTCCATGGCATTTAATATGATGTTAACCACCAACAATTAAATGTGGTGGTCCTGCTACAGAATTACAGATGATGAATTAAGTCTCTCAAAATTAAAAAACATCGTAATAAAACATATATGCTTTTAGAATAATTTCTATAGAAAAACACAAATTTATTTAAACCAAATGAATTTCTACAGCTCTTTTCCACAGAGGGATATTGCCTGAGATGAAAAATAACACATTCAACCTTCTTTTAGCAAGTCTCATACCTGCATGCTCTTGAGACTACATTCTTGTTTCTGCTGGTAGGTGTTATATAAATTTGTAATACAGACCATCTGATAAGCATTTTCCAAGGCTGCTTCTTCTACATGAACAGAAATAAATTCTCAGCACCTGGATGTCACAGCATAAAGATGGTAATTGAAAACCATGCTTAGAAGTACAGTAAAGATTCTAGAAGCAGCATAAACATAATGGAAATCTTAGGCAGAAGCATAAAACCCTAAAGGACCGTATACCACATATCTGACTAGGATAAGAATTGCTGCCAAAAGTGATAAACTGACCATACTATGAGAAATGTAGTATAAAGCAAGAGAAAGCTGACCTAACTAAACACACAAAGTTTTTCCAAATGTCTGACACTATTAGCAGGGTTTGGGTTGCCTTTTTTTTTTTCAGTTTACATGCATAAAATCACTGTTGCATTGATAACCAAATAAAATAATTCATGCTCATAACTGTTTCACAATTGCGAAAATCCCAAACTTTGCACCCTTAAATACCGGAGAAATTAGAAGCACTATATTTTGAGACATTCACCACGGTTTCTGCCTTACTGACTGGAAAGAAAACATACTGGAGAGTGAATTGCCTTGAAGCCCCATTTTAAATTACAGTCATAGTAATGCAATTATTGATAAACAGATAAATGTCAGTTACTTTTAATGCTACAAAGTTATAAAAGACTGAGCTGAAATTCATTCTACCTTTCTACCTTATATAACCTTTCTACTATGTGATACCTTATTTAAAATACACTGGTGACATTGGTTGCATCCTGATTAATGGCTATGGTTTGATTTTCCAATTTTAGATTACCTTTGCACTCAAAAGAAAAAAATAGTCCCCCACTGATATATACATAAAGGAGTTTTTACGAAGTGATTGAAAGAGCTAATGGAGAATCTGAATGAGATAAGCAATATAAACTGTTGTTTGCTCAGTTTTTCCAGACACTTTTTTTTTAATGTGTTATTAAATTCCACTTACATCACTCAGAACTCAACTTCAGACAAAGATATATCTAGGAAAATGTGTATTATTTAAACATTGTATTATCAGAAGCCCTCCTTTATTGTGTAGTGTAGGTATGTTTACATTAACTTCACAGAAATTTGCAATAGGAAGATCTGGAAAAAAATACATAAGGTAGTATTGTTTCTCTGTAACTTTAAGCAAAATTTTTAATACTGCAATTTGGCAAGAATGCCTTTCAGAAGTTTGATCATTAGCAGACCCCAGTAAAAAGTTTTATTTCAAAAATGACATCAAGTATTTCAGTTCATAAGCTTTTAAAACATTTATTTAATAGTTGAGAAACTTCAAAATGGGAAAGGAAAACAGGAAATAAAAGCAAGTGACAGATAAAGAAAGATGGGATTTAGTAGGTTTTTTTAAAGTACAGTTCAAATGACACAAGAACAAAACCAATGTAACAGCAGCCCTCCTATTTTCATTAAATAATACTACTTCAACATCCAGTATTTTTTGTTAGTTTCCTACATACCCAAAACAAGCCACCCATTCCAATGTGGAGGAAGTTTCTGAGATCCTAAACTGCTGAAGTATCTCCCAACTTTTGCTGAGGGAGTATAAAAGACCATTTTCCAAAGCAATCTGTTACATTAAAGTTAGCTGCATATCACAGAACGCTCCCAATTTTAAAAGCATGTAGTAAGGCCAAGGGCTTATTACGTAAAATATTTCTTTTCTGAAGTCAAACATCTCTTAAAAAATAAACCTCTGTTTGTAGGCACACCTCCTACTTGCAGCATTGTTTTTGAGTAACTGGTATTTCTACTCCTTTCTAAAGTCAAAAGTAATTTGGTCCAAAGAGAGAAGTCTGCAAAACAGGCAAGTGAAAGGCACAATCTAAACTTCATTCCAGAAGCACAAAGAGCTGGAAGGAAGGATTAGCAACAGAAAAGCAACAACGCAGAAGAGCAGTGTGTAGAAAGAGCAGAAGACAGGAAACAATCCTATAGGTAGCTACAACAGCATCAAACCTGTATCCATTAAGGAGCTACAATTACATAGCACAAGATTAAAAAACATGTCGTCAGTCTCTCAGGACCATAATTTCTCCTTCTGGTGTACTGATCTTTGCTTCTATTTACTGGCATGCAACAGAATCTTTCACTTAAAGCAAGCTACTCTATTTACAGCTGAAATTATGCCCCTTCCCTGCGAGACATCATCAACTCTATTTCAGTGACTCTACATGCTTACTGACCAGGTTCATAATGGGACCATTCAGAAGGAAACGCACTTAAATGAGTTTTCAAAGGTTTTACCCATGGGTGCATGGAATCTTTCACATAACCGGGAAAGCCAAGACACTGTTTAACCCCAGGGACATTGCAGAAGCCCCTGCTTGTCTGGGCAAGACCACATTTTTTTCAGAAAACAGTATGAGGCTATTAAATAGTGGTTTCAGACTGGTAGTGATTTTGGATTAAGAATTGGCTTTAGCCTCGCACAAGAGGTTAATGAGGTTGACAAATCGCAATTTATGTATGGCCTTAAGATACCACATTTAACTGTAAGATACTTACAACCTAAAGTAAACTTCATAGTCACTCTCAATTAGAAGGCCTATTGTTCTTAGGCATCTACAGTAAAAAGAGGACCATCCAGGCCACGTTTACCTCAACTGAATGTACACAGTAGTCTCACAAAGATGCTACACCCTTGTTTTCCACAAGCATTCGTGTCTTTATCAATTACTAGTGCTGCTTAAAAATCTTATTCTAACACCTCATAGCCTGTCTTCGACTCTTCCAACTATATTGTATCCTGAAGAGAATTCATAGGGTTTATTTTCTAACACAACAATGACTGTTGTACTTTCCCCTCAGGTGCTAATACACGCTTTAGCACAAAAGATGTGGACACAGGTTCCAGATTAAAATTACATACAAGATTAAAGAGTTTACAAACAGGAGGTAAATTTATTTGAAAAACCTGTTAATGGCCTGCGTATACCTAGAAACACTTACTAGAATAAATGTTGAAGAGAGTGCAGGTCTGGTAAAAGTCCTTTTTGTCCATGGGGAATTCCAACAAGACATGGAGAGTCAGACATAGCACCGTCACGTAATACTGCAAGTTCATCCTAAACTGCCTGAGAACTTCTAGCCACAAGGTTCAAATGGATATAAACTAGATGTTAAAAACTCCTCTCCCCTTTTGAGATAGCTCTACGAGTGGCTTCGCTTAGTACCTCTCACCTGGAAATGGCCACCACAAAGAATTTATTAGGTATTTTTGAAAAACAGAACTGTAAATTTTGCATTTGGGAGAAAACGGGTGTAAGTATACAGAGGAGAGACTGACTGGGGGTCAGCTAACTTCTCACTGATCAGAATTCAGGCCTGCTCTCAGTGTAAACGTGCATCAGTTAATGATATACAGCATAAATCTGGATATGAAATTGCAGAACATTCCACTACACACATTTACAATCGCAGCATTTTAAAGTACAGAATAGTTGGAAATATCATAGCTCTCAGTTCAACTTAAAATCTCCATTGCTGGCTTCCAACATGCCATATATGCCGCATAAATAGATACTTAAACATGTGTCTTCCCCCGCCAGCCATCTTCTACATCTCTTAGAACCAGAAATGCTAACCATAGAGATTTGTCCCAAGTGAACAGGGAAATTCTAAGTGTCCTTTGCAGAAACTTTTCACTAGCAAGTTTTGGCAGTATGTACCTAGCAACTTGCGTATTTCCAAAAGCTACGGTGTTCTTTTCTGCCAGGATGCAATTATCTAGGAGGAAGATACTATGTATTTTAGCAAAGCATCCATTGAGCTGAAATTAACAGTACCTTTTAACTCAATACCATAATTCTGTACACTTAATTCCTCTTAGTATCACTTCCTCAGTAACATGACAGACCGTTTCAAAGAGTAAGAAGTGAAGAGCTTTACTCCTGTCTTTTCAGAGGTGAGTGTTTTTATTCTACATTATATTCTATATTCATTCAAACATTGTCAGGCAGCCAATGTAAGAAACTCCAGCCATAAATATTAGATCTAAAAGCTCAGTTATAGTATTTTGAATGCTGTCCCATATTGGAAGCAATTTTCTGTCTCAGAAATTCATTTTAATTTTCTGTGAGTATTACAGAATCATATATACATACAAGAGTGTGAGAGTAGAATTGAACAATTTTTTCTTTCACCCTTTACTATCATACCTTTAGTGTGATGTTTTCCTCACATCTTTATGAATAACTTACATCGATTCCACAAAGAGCACTCAGGTTGTAAAGTTTCTTTTTGGTATTATGCAGAGGTTCCAGTCTAGGAGTAGAATTTCAAAAACCTATGCTTACATCTTAATACCAACAGTCCTATAAGCACCTTCTTTTCTGCTCATATAGTTATTTGTATTTCTGGATTTTTTATTCTTCCCTGAATCAGCACCACTTCAGCTGAGAGCATCTTAGTTCTTATCTCATGTTTAAAGTAGAAATCCATGAGGTAGCCAATTCATACAGCAGCGTTCACTGCACACGTTGAGTTCAGCATGAAACACAACAGGCTCGCTTATTATCACTAATAACCATGATCTGTGGTGCCACGCATCTTTACATAATACGTTAGCACCTAACTATGTGCACACAAAGTGAGAAAGCAGGTTCCGTTCTCTCCTCGGCTTGAACTGGGCTACATTGTACCTACCAGTACAGCAGCTTTAACCAGGAGGATACCAGGGTACTAGTAAGGTTGTTGAAGTCATCCTACTATTAAGAGAGAGATGTGAGATTCATGGAGGACAGCATTAAAGAGATTACTACGAAAACATGAGATTGTTGCTCAGTGAGTAAGAAACTCTGCAGGAGGAAATTCTTCTAGTAGTTCTTGTCCTCATTCCTTACCTTAAATCCTCTCTACATACATCGGCATTTAATTCTGTCATTCAAGGACTTACTGGAGAAAATGAAAGTGAAATAGGGATCAGTTTGGGGATTGCAGAATGTACGGAATATGAATGAGTCCTAAAACTCTTTGACAAACACGAACTGTAAGATTACCTTTTAATTTCCTGCACTAAACATATTATATGCTGGCAAAAAAATAATGGAATAAATGAAAGACATTTTGGTTTTAAAAACATAGCCCGCTTGCTGAGGTATGCAAAATGACAACTAATTTTTTTCTTAAATATGGTATTTAACTGACTAATTATTCAAGTCCCATAGATTGCATGCGGACAAGGAATTGAATAGACTTTTGTGTTGGTTAAATCATAAATTTTCCCATACAAACACTGCTTTACTAGAGCAATGTAAGTTGTAAACTCCACCTCTGAGAAGACAAAAAAAAAAAAAAGAAAAAAAAGGCGAACTCTTGCTTCCTGTTATGTTTCATGTTATCTTTCAAAAGTTCAGCAGCTAAAAGCTACCACGAAACAAGCCAGAGTATCTAATGAGACGGAAAGTGGCAAATAAGTTTTTCATGGCACCGAGTCGTACTTCTTCTTCAAGCCAGTCAATAAATTGTATTTAATGCAAGAATAGTACTGCCTATAGCTCTTTAAATAAATATTAAAGGACCGGTAAAAAGCAGGAAAGCATTCATTTGGGAGAAACTTTTATTGCTTATGCTTCAGAAATTACTTTAAATACTAAACTAGTTGGAACAAAGAGAGTCTGCGCTTCAGCTGAAAGGTAAGGGTAATTTTATGAACTAGTATTTGTATGAAATATATCCTACACTGTTTTATGTAACTGCTATTGCAGTTCGGTTTTAAATAGAGTAAAGCCAATAAAAATCTGTTCCTATCATTTAAAAATTGCTTATTTGGTATCTGAGAGATTTTTCATCTGAATGTCTACAAAGATTGTTCTCCCTGTATTTCTGCATCAAACTCTCTCTTCTGATAATGGTGTCATTGAACAATATCCTTAGCTTCATTCTTCCTTCTTCATACCTCAGCATTCATATCTACTGCCTCAATTTCTGTTAATCTTTATATTACTGGTTTGAAAACTGTAGCTTTCCATACCTTCCCCCCCCAGTCTTCATTCAGTTCTGTATTACTTTCTATCGTATCACTCTGGATGCTCATGTAATCATACATGGTAAAAAATGACTCAGTTTGGTGAGTTCACCAGCGTCGATATTCTTCTTTTCCACTGATGCCACCAAACTGCCATTTCAATCCCACATTTGATTCCTTCTTTATCCTCCCCTTGCACATAATGAAACTCCTTGCATATAATTTGGCTTCTTTTCTAGGCTTTTCCATGTATTTCCAGTTTTACATTTCTGTCTCACAAGATAAAATGCATGCTTGCGTTTTACCAAGTTGCTCTTTTGGAAATCGTTAACGTAGTGTCTCACCTCCTGCACTGCAGTCCCCTTGCTCACAGCAGCAAAAAGGTTTTTTTTCCTTTCCCTCCCTCAACTCAGATTTCTGAGTTTCAAGCTTCTGGCTCAACGTACATTTAGTCTTGAGTTCAAGCCACTGAATAAATTCACCATAGGGTAAAATAATAGGCAGCTCTGTAATCAGCCTTAATTCTTAAATTACCTTGAAATTTTTGCTTGTGTTTTATTATGATATACATGTAAAATGGAAAACAGAACTATGTATCTTTTTTCCTACAAATGTTCCTGTTACTATATTCATATGTAAGGTATTTTCTTATCGACATTTCTACTTGCAACTCTAACAAACACATAGCTATTTGCATCCCTACAAGATCGTTAAGGTTTATCTAGAAAGAAATATCCTTTCAAAAATAAATAAAAGCAAATATTGTATAATCTCTGCCCAGACTACTTAGTCACCCACTCTGGTCTATTAGCATTTTACCATAATTTTTAACCAAATCAATGGTATTGTATCTAGCAGAAAAGAGAGACAACATAAGAAGTCATCTACGAAAGAAAGCTGTAGACCAACAATTCTGTTAGTCTTTCAAGCCATGCAAAGTCCTGGGCTATTAGTTACACAGTTGGTGCTGGAAATAAAAGAGGAAAATGCTGTCCAGGAAGACTAGAACTGAACAACTGTGTAGCACTCTGTGCACACTGAAGGTCCTCGAGGAAGAAAGTACACGTGCAAATGACAGGAAATGGATTTTAGGAGCACTCATACAAGCTAACATTTTTTGCTCACATCTTTTACTGCCGATCACCAGGAAAATGTTCTGCAGAAGTTCCTAAGTCTCCACTTCTGTACATCACCATCTGCAATGACTCAAGGAACGCAAATCCCAAATAGCCTCTAGGTCACACAGCAGTGTATAAACTTACAGTTTTGGAGAAGGAGAAAAGAAATGCTGCACAGGCAAGTATCTCATAATGTAAAAGGAAAAGCAAGAGGAGCATTTTTTCTCAAGCTTCTTAAGTTTTGTTTTGCTTTCATTCTTCTGTAGTTCTATGGTTTGGGGTTGGGGGTTAAATTATTTTTATATACTTTTAGTCTTTTGTTTTGTTAAATACTGAACCTCCTAGGTTCTCTTGCTCTTCAAGCTGAGCACTGAAAAAAAAATCTGTCAAACAAGAATGAACCTGTCCCTGGACAAATTATTCTTTCAAATTCAGAGGTTGTATCCAGAAATTTTTCCCTTTAGCCACTGAAAAGTGAGTGATTCTGCCCCTGGGAAGGTGTGGTCATCGGCAGTCACATAATATTAGCATTCAACATATCCATAAGTGATCTCATCTTTCTACAACCCCAGGGTATCATTGTTTTTCCATTTTTCCAGCACGCTTCTCTGTCTGAATTGGCACTGCAGTCATTACCAGTTTTAGCCAAGAATTTAAACCTACAGAAATCTTGTACATATACATAGAAATAATCGCCTGTGCAGCCTCTATGGGAAAGCAGTCACGGAGGTCTTCTGCCTCTAGACATCTTCGTGTGTGTATGTATATGTGTGTATATATATA
>NW_010521722.1:0-3366 GCF_000687285.1 Phaethon lepturus
GGTCCGTGGCTGCCGCTGTTCGACCTCAGCCTTCCCCTTGCTCAGGGAGGGTGAATCCCATGGAAAGCCCTTTCCAAAGACCGGAGCCAGGGTTGCTTTGCAGCCCTGGGAGGTGCAGGTGGAGGCTGGGGCGGAACGAAGGGCTGGTGAAGTGCAGGTGACTCCTTGGGGCTGACCGTACGCAGCAGATTTATCTGGAAAGAGGTGAAGGAAGCGTATCGAGGATGTCTCAGCTATTCAAGTGAGAAATCAAATTAAACTTCGCATCAAATAGCAGAGCTGGTCTGTGCTAGGAGTTACGTCAAATGCACTGAAGGCTTCTACACGCCAGCCCCCCAGGAGGGAGCGGAGAGGAAAAGCAGTGCTCTGCGTCGGGGGGCTGTGCCCGCCTGCCCACCTGGGTGTGCTAACGGTGTGGGCAGAGCAAGAGGGGATTATTGCTTTAACCTTCAAGGTAGCTGTGTGTGGAGCGAGGAGGAGGAGGAGGAGGGGGAGCAGCGCGCTGGTTCCCCAGCAATGCTAGTTCTGTGTGCCACCGGCAGCGAGCTGGGGGTCCGTCCGTCAGCCCGCGCCCAGCGGTGGTAGGTGAGGGCTGGGGACAGAAGCCCCAGCGAGCTGGAGGATTGTCCCAGCTGCCTGTCTCCTGATCTTCCCGTTAGCAGGCTGGGAGATGGGGCCCTGGGAACCCTGGGGCATCTGGGAGGCGGGTGGGAGTAATCTGAAGGAGATCAAACTGTCAGCATCACACAGAAGTACGGGTTCAGACTCGCTTTTCGTCAGGCAGGGCTCCGTGGCTTGCTCCAGGCAAGGAAAAGGTCTGGACAACACGTGGCTCCCTTGGCGGGGACAGCTTGCTCGGAGGCTGGATGGGGCACGGACTTGGCAGGAGAGAGCCTGGAGCCAGGAGCCAGGAGGAAGCCGCCAGCGCAGTGGCAGGGGAGTCGTCTGCCGGGAATCTGTGATGCCGCAGGAGTCTGGCTGCGAGACGATTTCCCCACGCAGCACACCAGCGGCTCTGGGGGCTCCCAGCTGACCCAAGCGTGTCCGTACCTGCTTCTCACCAGTGGCGGGGCATGCCGAAGAGCTGGCTGCTGTCAGGAGGAGGAGGAGAGGAGCACTGAGCTTCATCCACTGCAAATGCTGAATGCCAAAGTTTTCCCCGGCTCATGTGCTAAGGCCCAGGCTTGACTAATGCTGATGTTTTTTTTCTTTTTTTCATCCTTGGTGCATGTTGCGCGTTGCCTTAGAAGCACTCAAGCGCCAGCTTGATATTTAAAAGCCATTTGCAATACTTCTGCTCTGCTGGCAGGAGAAATGAGTCTGACCCCGGGATGTACATATCCCGGTGTTGGAGCAGCGCAAGCCGATAGCGGGCAAGGGTGAGCCTCCTCGCGTGCCTTTGCCTACTGCTAGGTCTGGATTGGGGCTCTCCAGCCAAGTAAATATCTTTCCTCCCTCCTTTTCTGTTGACTTGTAGGAATTTTTTTAGGAATTTAAGATGCTAAACCACAACTAGGCAACACTTACTAATTTCCGAGATGTGATTTATTGATGGAGAGTTCCCATTCACAGCAGCAAGCGCTGTTAATTGCCGTAGTTTGCTTTCCAGCTTAGGGTTTGAGAGGCTTGAAAAGACCCATGAAGGTGGCTGCCAGGCAGACAGGGCTGGCGGGGGGGGCGGGCAGACAGGTCTGGCGGGGGGGGTACGAGTCGCTCGTCGAGGAGCTGACTCTGACCCAGGCACCTTAGTGTTTCGCTGAAAGCAGTTCTTGTCCTAGGGCCTGGGAACAGGCCACGGAGCAGGAACGCCTGTCCCCTCTTCGTGGCTACGCTAACCCAGCCACCCTGGGACGCCTTTGGCCATCCCGGCTCTTCGGCTCGGGTCGTTCGCCCCCGGTGTGATACAGGTATCCTCATCCAGCACCGGTGCTGCTGCAAGGCTGAACGAGCTGCCTCTATGTGTAGATCTGGAGGTAGAGCTGCAGAAAATTAACGGGGCCAAGAGAAAATGAGGTACTACATGCTTGTCCTTCAAGCTGCCAGCACAGGGGATGGCATCTTTGCAGCATGATGGCTCAAGGTTGGTGGTTTGTTGTTTTGGGTTTTTTTTCTTTTCTTCTCTCTCTGGCACAGGCTGTTGCTCGGAGCTGTGGAGATGCTGTACCGAAGCTTTGCTGACCTGTGGAGCCCTGTGACTAATCCCTCGAAGCAGGCTGTGCCGCCTGCCTGCGAGACTCCAGCTCCTCCAGGATGAGGTGGGCTGCGGGGCAGAGCTCGGAGAGCGTCCAGGCAGGGGCAGGGGAGGCTTCAACAGCCGCAGTGCCCCATCCCGTCTCATCTCCCTTTCTGAGGACCTGTGGCTGCTGAGGCTGGGCTGTGCAAGGGGAGGGGAGCAGCCTCCTCTGGGCTGGGGATGGGGAGGCTCTCCTTTCTTCTGGCCACGGGACCGCTGGATTGCCTTTTGCCATCTAGACCTTGCAACGTCTTTAGGGGAGTCTCCCAGACGGCTCTTTGGGGAAAGAAGTTGGAGACTGATCAAAGTGCCTCATCCCGTGTCAAACCACTGGCTTCACCGTGTCGTGCTTCCCGAGGACCACCTGAAAAGGGCAAAACAGAGCTGCTCCCCCTCCCCTCGCCCACGCCTGTTTGCAGGCACGGGAAGTGTTCCGCGCTCCCAGGAGCGGGTAGTGTTCCAAAGTCCGGATTTATTCGCCATCCGGCATGCTGCCGGGACATTTGTTACCGAGAATCTTGCAGGAAGAGCTTCTGATGCTACAGTGAACTCTGTGCCGTGGGGAGAGTCAGGCGAATTTCTGGGAGCTCGTGGGGGCGAAAGCCTCAGCTTCTCAAGTGCCTAAAACCAGCGAGTTTGGACCACTGCCCGCCAGCTGTCATGTTCCTCTGGAACGTTTTGGCCCAGGTATCCATGAAGAAGTGTGACCTGCTTCTTCCTGGGCTGAGCGTGCCGGGATGCTGCCGGAGGGACTTCTGGTTTTGTTTCTTAAGCCTGACCTCTTCCTCGTGCATTTGGTGATGGCGGCTGCGGGGAATGTGCCTCCTCTCTCCGTGGCTGGCAGCTCTAGAAAATGAAATGCAAACGAAATGGAAGGCTGAGGGGCAAAGGGGCTGCGGACGAACTGACTGCCGAGCTCCGCTGCCCGCAGGAGAGCTGTGTTCTGGCTCGTTTCCTTCTTCCCTGGCTAGCCTGGGCAATGCGCTGGCACGATAAGGGAAGGCAATTTCCTCGGCTGGCGCTGAGACCCCGTTACGCGAAAGGGGAGGAGGGGGCAGCCCGAGCCCTCCGGCGCCGAGGTGCTGCAGGCCGGTGCAGCGCGATAACCCTGCCAGCCCTCGGGGAAGCAGGGC
>NW_010521723.1:0-203 GCF_000687285.1 Phaethon lepturus
GTGGCTGCGCGAGGGCTCCCGAGCCCCACCAGCGCCCGGCACGCTCCCACGCACGCAGCGGCGTTGCATGAACGGCCGTTCGTTAGCAACCGTGAAGCAGGTGGGGAGAGGGGGAAAAAAAAAAAGGGAAAGAAAAGGGACATTCCCCGTGGGGGACGGGCTGCCCGCAGTCACGCTGCTTGCGCGGGCATCGGCCGGCTTGA
>NW_010521723.1:235-2466 GCF_000687285.1 Phaethon lepturus
GTCCCCAGGCTCCTTCTGCAGCACCGCCTCGGGCTCCGCTCACACCTTCTTCATTGTTTGCAGTATTCCTTTAATACAAAGAATAGTGGAACAATGCAAAAAATTTAGTAAACTTTTAAGAGCCAGAAAACAAATTTAAGAGGGGAACACAGGCAAGCTTAGGTACTCTCTCCAGTCAACTCAAAGACCAACAGAAGATATTCAGTAGATTATCTTCTTCCCTACAGGAGAGATTCAGGTATTTGTATTTTCTGGGAAAAAATCCTTACGTTCAGCAATCCTTAATAACACGTTTCTATAAAAGTTAGTTGGCAACTGAAAATAGAAAAACATCAAAGAGCTATTCTTGCAGCGCAGAGATGAGTCACGCCTCCGGAGAGCGACCGCCCGGCAGTACTCTCAGACTGGGGACGAGATATTTCGGTCATTACAATTGCTTCCCTGGTGCAGTTGGAGACGTCCGAGAGAAGCCAGCTCTCCCAAACAAGCCCCCTAATCACTAGCCTTTGTCAGGCAAAATGTCGAGTTTGTCACTAGGGCTATTGTAGGGAGACGGGAATAGCTCTTTCCGTCACGGGAGAAACATCCAAGGCGAAACCTTGGAGTAACCAGCGGCTCCGCGGGCACGGAGGCTGCAGCCGCCCTTCTGCAGCAACCCCCGCCCCTGAATCAACGCCTGCTTTCAGGTGCGCCGAGCTTAGAAAGGGTTGTTTCCCAACACAAAGTGGCATCACATCAGGTTATGCTTTATTCCAGCTGAAATCCATGGGGAAGAAGTGACAAATGTGCGGACGCCCCCTCACCACCCCCAGACTGGCTTTGGACAAGGCAGCACTCAGCAGTGGATAAGAAAAAATTAATTCACGCTTACTAAAAAAAAACCCAAACACTTCGAAACACCGTTCATATTAGGGATGCACAGAGATTAAGCGGAGCAGAATTCACAGGGTGCCCGGGGGTGAAAGCCTTCAGAGCAGACGTCACCATTCCCACCGGTGGAATTTCAATTTAACTAACATTTTTGCATTTGAAAGGCAGAAAAGCAAGACACTGAATATGCTGATATTTCCTTCAAACCATCTGAAGCCTTGAACTCCTATGGAAAAATGATAGAATTGTTTGTGTGTGGGAAACGGGGTGGGGGGCAGTTTGTTCAACCTACACCACCAGGTGTAATTTACACACTATATTACTCTGAATAGAGTAATACTCGGTTGTGTTAAAACACAACATAACAGTAAGCACTGCTGAAGCTCTGCTGCTCCAAAGTGCAGCAGTTACTCTGCTAAGGGAGAACTGCCGTGGAGTTTGCAAGCTGGTAACCCCCTGCGGCTGTTTCTCAGTTAGAAATATTGGTCCAAATAAATTTTATGTCTTTGTTTCTGGTTGAGGGGGCAGGTGGTGTTATTTTTAGGAAAAAACCAAAATCCAAACTTTTTCTTTAATACTGTTGGCAGATAAAAAACTTCATCTCTGCTACCCCTTGATGGAGAGCTCCAGAGGTTTTCACTCCATGGACCTGGCTGCCAACAACCTGAGGAAACACTGTCTTTAGTAAAAAGTTATAAAAGTCACCCTTAAACCTTAGCTCAAGAATCTGCCAAACAAGTACCACAGTGGTACAGGGGAATACAAGGTGCAACAGATTTTTATTAAAAACATGCTGAGAGCAGCAATGACGACTTTAACAACTCCTATGTTAAAACTGAAGATTAACTGAGATTTTTGAAGTAGCTTTTCACAGAATCGCAGCCTTTAAGGTTGGAAAAGACCTTTAATATCATCAAGTCCAACCATCAAGGCAACACCACCATGGGTTTCATTTTGCTATTAAAAAAATGTTTCCTGAAGAGGGAGGAGAATGGGAAAAAGCAGACTTACGGCACCCTCCACTCTTGTTTGTGAAGACTGAAGAGCCTCTTTGCCGAAGCCTATACCCAAACCCAGGGCCGTACGCGTACCCGTGTGTGTCTGCGTGCTCACGCGTACGTGTACGTGCGGATAGCAGTCCGCAAAAAGGCTCCTGGGGAAGATTAAACTTTGATAAAAGTGTATTGAAAACCACCTAGAAATAGACTTAATCTTTATTCCAAAAATGTCAGCCTGCTGAAGTTCATTGTAACTTCAACTCTTCAGCTGCGTTCACACGTTTCCAGAGCTGACAGCATCTCCTCAGAACGGGGAGAAAACGAGGCTGCGTTACCACAAGCGCACAGGAGAGGATGAACGCG
>NW_010521724.1:0-4484 GCF_000687285.1 Phaethon lepturus
TGCTGGGAACGGAGGGCGGCTTTTTTGGTAATGAAGGTAACCAGGACTCCTGAGAGAAGCCTCAGTGGTGCGTGCTGCGGGGGGAACAAGACGTCCACTGCAAGAGAAAGTGGCGCTCCAGAAACGGAACAAAGTTCTGTCCCGGGGCAGCAAAAACCGAGGGTCTGCCGTGGATGAGGCGTCCCTGGGAAGAAGGGGTGAATGCAGGCAGGGTGAGGCCGCTTACCGAGGGGACCTGCTAAGCAGGAACAAAAAAACTGGTTGCTTGCTGGAGAGTGCCAGATGGGTTGAATTCACGACAGGACTTAAGATGGAGGTGTTTTGTGGGGCTGATGCCAAAGAGGAGTCCTTATACCCCCGTGTCTAGATGCGTGGAGGTTACGCGTGCAAAGATTGAGAACCAGGCTCATTTTCACGAATTTGAAAACACCACTGTTGCGTTTGCCTCGATGGCTTTCTTTTTCTGGCAGCGTTTTTTTATCTCTGTACTACTTGGGGCGGGGGGGGGGGGTTTAGTTTGTACGCAAGACAAGCTCTATTCAAAATAAAGTTATATCCTGTCTGTGGTCTACCACCTTCTCCTCACCCCCAGCCATGTGCCATGTTTCACAGAACGTATCTAGAGGGCTTCTTAAAAACCTAATTCATTATTAATTTTCGATCTGTCTTCCACTTTTTTCCCATCTTTGTGATAAGCATGGTGAAAAGCTAGAAACAGTATAAGGGATTATATGTACAAGCTGTGTACACTGTGGCAGTTGCTATAGGTAAAAGAATACTGTCAGTTTAAGTATTTTGAAGTAACTAACTTTATGAATTTTGACACTTCACAACATTCTAGCAGCATATTCCAAACAAGAAAAAAGTGTAAGGGAAGAAAAAGCTTTTCTTTTTGCTTTAACTGGAGAAGAACCCTTAAATATAACTCCTGAACAACTTAGAACGTTGGTACAAATATTTATTTGAACTAGCTGAATACAAAGCACTACTAACTGCAAAGAAAAACATGTGAAATAAGTATTTTTCATGACTGTACCACAAAGTTTTAAGAAGGAGAACATGTATTTTTAGTGGGCAGTTGTCTTTTAAGCTGTAGATTGAGTTTTTCTTCTAATCTCAATCTCAATGGATGACTTTTTCAGACTTTTTCAAGAGTTTAATGACACGTCTTACGTGACCCTGAGTACGCATACTGTTCAAACAGTGACTAAATCTTCCAGAGTGTGTAAAACAGATGATGTTATCACACAAATATAGCTGAAATTACGTCTGTGTGCCAGTGGTCCCTAAATCCTGCTGTCCAGTGGGCTACTATCTGAAGCAAGCAAAATGCTGCAGGCTGTTTCGTGTCTCCCAGTTGACTTCATTTTTAAACGTCTTAATTTCCTGTTGCCAGGAGCAATTTCAGGGGGTCTTGGAGGAAGGAACTTGTCTATAAGCAATGAGTTGGGGACTACAAATAAGAAAATTTTGTTTAAAAAACTACACAAACATACCAGCTTTGCTTTTGAAAGCTACTTGAAGAATGTGAATTAGCTGTCATCCAAAGTTAATTATCCGGTTTCCATCATGACAGACTTGAGTGCTTCAAGGATTGTGCGTAAGGGGCAGAACGGCTGTATGTTAAGCTCCTTATTGCAGTAAAAAATACAAGGCCATCGCTAGATTTAGGTATAACTGAATGTCTCTTATCTCGATAAGAGTTCAGCTGTTTGGGCCGAAGGGAGATCAACTGCTTTCCACCGTGGTATCTTCAGCTTGAATTTAGGGAGTCCCTCGAGTTTCTGGAGAAACTGGCTTGTGTGTTGTCACAGTTTCCCAAAGGCAGGCAAGGAATTTAAAAGTAATAGTGGAGATGTAGCCAGTGGGTCACAGCTGCATTTTTAGCAGTGCTCCCGAGGGAACAGGAGAGACAACCCTAAAATGTCTCCTAGTAGTAGCGTGATGCTGTGGAATGAGGACTCAAGAGTCTTTTTACTGCTAAGGCCAGAATGAACTGGAACAGTGAATTACAAATTACAGTTTTCAAAACTTTTGGACCACTTGTATCCCTTGACATACACATTTCCACTTGAGGAACTGAGCTGTATCAACGGGCCACTACCGTAGTCTGAAATATCTCTATGGCATTCTTGCTCAGAAAAAATTCTTCAGGAAGATGTGTGATGAAAAGTATTTACCCATTCTGGCTTGCTGGTCGTGTCCTCCGTTCGTTGCAGAACGCTGGGGTTCGATCTCATCTACAGGTCTCGGCTGACTCAGAGTATCTAGTTTCACAATTTTGGTGTGCAACCAAAAATATCAATGGACATTGCAGCCAAGGAACAATGAGAGAAGATGCACCATAAGAATACTCCTTTGCTGACTAATTCCCTTCAGAGCGAGGTGGCTTGTACGTTTTTGGAATCCTTACCAGTGCAGTCACCAGCCCCGCTCTGAAAGCTGAGGCGTATGAGCTGCCGTACCGTGTACATAGAGGTAGCCTGGCTGTTGGAGGGCATCTGAGAGTACCTCCAGAGGCCAGTGCTCTTACCTGTTTTGTTGGTTACATATAGAGATGCCGTAAGTTACTCTCAGAATAGGATAATAAGTATTTTTAGCCAAGTAAAACAAATAGCATCAGCCAAATCCATTGACCCATCTTAATCACAGGAGAAAATACTACTACGTGGGTCTTCAGCAGAGTTAGAGGAGAAAGCTTGAAAGTCGGCGTGGAGAGAAGGGTGACAATTACCATTGCATGAATGAATCCTCCCTGCCTTTTCACTTGAGTCGTTACTTTTAATCAAGTAGATTTCTGGATTTGCAAAATAAGCAAATTAATGCTAGTTATGAAGGAGAGACTGTGGAAAACACAATTTCCCTAGAAACAGGTACGGGGATACATATGAGTTATTGTGTCTTTATCATAGTTTCGTTTTACAACAGGTTCGTTATGTTGGCCGTGACATCAGTTCACCCTTTAGCTTCCATGGCTTAGCACAGATCTGTTCCTTGCTGCAAGTGAATAGTCAGGGCATTAGTGACAAGCTGAAATATTGGAATGATACCTGCAGTGTTTGCTTTTTGGTTGCCTGGCATAGCAAACCAGTGGCCTTATGCTCACAGGGCTACTGAAGGTATTTTCAGGATTTTTCCATCTTTTTATTGTTGTTTTTGCGGCCCATGGCCCTTTTTTCTCTTTGCCAGAAAACTCCATCTTCTAATCCACCACCCTTACTAATAGTCTCTTATAAGTTCTTTAAGTTTATGCAACTTGCCCAGTTGGTCAGACATGGAAGTTCTGAGGAGGCTGGAGAAAAGGAGAGGCGAATGGTCAGTACTTGGTGACAGTATCTGGGCTGCGGGTCCAAAGGACCCCGATCAAACAGCTTCACAGTCGGGGAACAGACAGACTTGGCATCATGACTGCCTGTATAAGATCAAGTAAGGTTTTTTTCTAGCTATTAGATTTCACTTTTTTTTTCAATGTACATGCAATATAATTACGGATAAATTACAAAGCATTTTATTTTTAATTTATAGATAAGTATCTGCAAGACCATCTGAGCCCAAATACAGTCGCCTTGGTTCCTATGCGCAGACAAGTTAAACTATCCTTCAACAATTGATTTATATAACTGAAATAGCTAGGGAAGTGAGAAATTTCCTTCCTCTTAGGATACAATGCCAAGGATGTCAAATCTCCAGAGAGCCTGATGATAAGAATTGGGCTGTCCTTTTTTTGCAGTTATTAAACAAGTATATGATTATTCATCAGAGCACTGAAACCCTGGAATGCGGTTCTGTGGCACTCTCCTCCCTCTTGGTCGCATGTGCCTCTGCACCCTGCAGACCCAGAGCAAGGCGCAGTAAGTTCCTCCTCGCCAAGGGAAAACAAAGGGTGCTCCAGCTTTTGGTGACATAGATGTGATTTTTTTTTCTTCCTGAGGGCCATCTCTTGGCAGCGCGCTGGGAGCGGCGTGTAACCAGTAGCAGTATCTGATGGCTGCGAGCAATCTCCCCCACTGTCTTTTCTGGATAGAAGTATTTGGATTCATTGTCCAGGACAGATTTCAGACTGGAAAACAGCTAACCAAAGTCTGCCTGTCGGCACAACTAAGTGTGCTTCTCTTCTTCCTCAGCCGATTCTTGTTCCTATTGAGCAGTCTGTATTTTATAGCATAAAGACTAGGGGAAACTGCATATGCAATTTGTGAAGTACTATTAAAATGTAAGATGATTTTGGAAGAAGAAAAGCCCTCATCTCGGTCTTCCAATGAAAGCTCTATGTTAATTCTGTGAAGGTGGTCTCAGCGACTAACACAAACTAACGCGCTGAGATTTACAGTGTAGGACTTCTGTAAACTCTAAGCAAGAAGCAGTAGTTGCTTTATGAATACCATTCCCTTGAAATCTGCCTGAAAAAATAAAACCAGTAATGACTGATCCCATCAATCCTAAATTTAGAAATGAATCTAATTTATAAGCCTTGCTTTTCAGCA
>NW_010521724.1:4515-12198 GCF_000687285.1 Phaethon lepturus
GGAACTGACCTAGTATAGCGCTGTTGGGGGAAGAGAGGAGACTTCATAGAACCGAAGTTAGAATTAGCAGGGGATTAGGGGAAAGGACTGGCTTTTTTTTATGTGCTGATAATAAACATCTTCTTACCAGAAGGAACGATGTTAATAAATGCTTATCGTAAACATGGTAGAAGACTCTCATAATCCTCATGAAAAGACAGAGGTTTTCAATACGCAGCATACTCCAATAACAATCTGTCTAGTTGACTTTATGCGGATCGGTAAAACCTGGCTGTGCTTTCTCAGACCTTTGGCTTTACATCAATGTGCCCATGATTGCTTGTAACATAACTTTATGGTACAGCTCTGTCGGCATCTTACAAATACACAGTCAAGTCCTTGAGAATTACAGGTAATAAAGGACCCTGAGTATTCATATTTAAAAAATAACATGAGTTAGAGCAAACTGAGGTCATGTTGAACTGTCAAACTTCTATTCACCTATGAAAGTTTAAAAGAAAGTTGTTTGAGAGGTACAGATAACTTGCTTGCTTGGCCTTGACATGGTAAAAATTTTAATAAATGTAATTATAATCAAGGAGATGATTTTGTAGTGAAATGGCACAGCTGTCTTTGGATGCAGTACACGTTTCAATGCAATGCTGATCCCTGGGTGGATCAACTGGGCACTCCCTTTCACAACTGTAAGGAAAATGCCCAATTTTATTGAAGGGACAGTATTCTGCATGTGTTTTGCTCAAAGTTCCTACTTTTTGCTCTTTATTTACCTTTTATTGCAGTCACTTTTAAACCAGGATTGTACTAAGTTCATTTCTTCTCTGTTGCAAGATTCCTACATTTGATTTTAATTCTCTGCCTGGCTCCCCCCAGGGCTACTTTGATTTTGGTCCTGGAGATTATCAGTGTGCTAAGGTTAATGGTAGTCTGAAGTTTAACCTCTCATGCGGACCACCTCGCTCGATGCGTTTGTCTGTAGCTAGCCAGTAGTCCCGCTCTTTGGGGTAAGAAGGGCTTTACTTTGAGTAAGAAAAAGAAGTTAAGACTGAAGCTAATTCAGTCAAAAGATTGTTTGATACACAACCAGCCTCAGCGTTCGTACACAGTATGGGTTTTAGCAACAGGGAGAGCATGAATCATTTGCCTGTCTGCGTATTTACAGAAATCTAAAGTAAGAGTAACCTGACAATGATTTGGAGCATCTTGGATCTATTTTCAGGAAAACTATATCACTGCAAAAAGGTCTTGCATAGGCAGAACGTATAATTAATACAGAATACATTCCATCAACTCTTTATTTCTCAGTTATCCTATCCTTAAGGATCTTTAGCCAGAACTTGTCTGTTAAACCACAGAGAACTGTCGATGTCATGGCATCCATACAGACAGATGCCTGATTGTGTGAGCATTAATCTCCGTTAGGAATCTAGTCCGATGCTAGATGGAGAATAAACTACTGGGAATTGCTCAAATACATCTGTGGAATTTAGGTGGAGTTCTTCAGGCTGCAAATACGAACCCGTTTACCTTGTGAAAGACATTACCTACACGCTCTGAAACCCTGAGTTTGCAGGGTCTGAACTGTAAAAACAAATCCTTCCTGAATCAGGCTTTTCTGCGTCCAGTTTGCCAACTGGTAAACACTGACTGGGGGGGGTCGTTGAAATCTGATTAATAACCATGTACTACTAACAATGACAACCCGGAGTCACTAACAACCACCTCCTGCAATTTCCAAGACCCTTTGGCAGGTAAACACAAATCCTACTTGAAAATACTTTTGAACCCTTTCAGTTAAGTTTGATAATCTGAAAATTCACAACTTTGTTGTGCTGCACAATCTGCCTTTCAGAATCAAAATCTTTGGTACAGGTTCCTGAAAACAGCACCACAACCCTGTGCAGGGACCTCTCGCGTGTGTCAGAGGGAGGGCGCAGAGTTTTAATCTTGGCATCTACAATACTGTACGACTTTTAGATCTGCTGCTTAATCTCGAGATGGGAACTGTTTCAGCGCAAAATATACCAGTCAGCCTGACTGGTACCCTCAAGGATAAAAGCTGGTTTTCTAGAAAATGGGGTAACACAAATAGAGCTTTTGTTCCGTTCTCTTCCACATTTGGTAAAAACTATCAGTTACTGAGATTGCATCTGTATTTCCCCCCTTAGCTCTAATTTGGAGGGCAGTACAGAATAAAACGCTCTCCACGCTGGAGGAAATGTTGCACGTTTTAATTCTGAGTACTTCCTAACAACGATGATGTATCAACTCGCTTTTCCCCTGCCTTCACAGCTTAGGGTTTCAGAGTGTATGGACATGGATAGTAGTGTAAATTAGTAATGTAAATTGTTTTAATCAAGAGTCAACAAAAAAGATTATACACAACTGGAAGTGTTCATTATTACACTCGGGAAACTATTCCTTCTTAAAATTACACAGTTTAATAGCAACTCAGAGTGCCCCCACCCTGAAGAGCTTACCAGTTAGAGGAGGCATGTGTGTGCGTGTAAGATGAGAGGAAATTAGCAGATGATAATAAAATCATCTGATTGCATATGTGGACCGTGGCACAACCCTGTTTTCATTTAAAAAGGCCAGTGTTAAGTGTTCAGCAGTCCAGCTGATGCAGAGCAAGCCGCTGCTGTTGGCAGACTTCTTGTAAGCAGATTCCCGCGGTGCCGAGCATCCCATAGTCTGTTCTGGAAAAGGATTCCATGCTAGCGACTCAGGGGCCGAGCCTTATCTCTTGCACAAAATGATAAAAACAGTGAGGTTCTTGAGGGCCCCTGGTTTTCTTTTGGTGTATCCCACTTCCAGGCTGCAGGTGAGACAGTTAAAAAATAGGCTGGCAGGTCCTGATGAAAAAGATTCTTGGGAATATTCAGTGATGGATACAACCAGCAGGAAGGGAGCCCGAGATGATCTTGTAAGTGCACTGATTCGAGTTCCCGCTTCTCGCAGGACTGTTTGTGGCAGTTGAAACTTGCAGAAACTCAAATGATACAGGAGCTCCGTAAGAGTTTTCTGCAACTAGTTAATTCTTCTTTTAACGAGGGTCAAGTACTGATGAGCCACGTGACCACGATCAGTAAACAAGCAAGAGGTGCATGTTCACAGCCATCCCCTCAAGTGATGGCTCTGGGTCTGACTCGGTGTTTGCCAGCAAAACGTTCGTGTCCGAAGTTGCAGATCGCAAGACGAAATGAAGTCATCTGAGACAGTCTGTGGTGGACCACTTTTCAGGAGGTGGGGATGTTCTTTGGTAGATCTTTAAATAACAGCAATGCTGGGGTGAACTTTGTTCTCTCCCACTTCCGAGCAAAATCGATAGTCCATGAAGCGCTTGTTGAATTGGAGCAAAGCTCCTAATATATCCTCTTCCAACCATAAAAGTGCTTATTAGAGACAGGGTCAGACAATATCACGCTGAAGGCACCATCTTGGGCCAAGCAGTATTTGCATACGTCCTCTGCTTTCCCCATTTCCTCAATAACCGACTGATCTTGTAATTTTGTTCGGTTCCAGAAAGATTAATTTTCCTTTCTATTTAGGGTCATTCACCTCACTGCTTAGATCATGGAATTTTGACTGTTTCCAATCTGGCGTCCTGCTTCGCTGCAGAAAACGTTTCACATTTAAGCGTTGCTTCCCAGTGGGTGGGAGACAGGCAAACAGACCCGGCGGTACAGATCATGTAGTGACCCTGAAGTATCTCAGATTCTTCTTGTCAAAAAGCACCAGTTTACCAGCTCATCCTATTCCTGAGCTACTTACCAGAAATTCTGTGTCGAGCAGCTGGTGGGAGCTGCAACTTGCACTTGCATGAAAATAGTTTCACCAGAAAATAAGTAAAGGACCATCTTTTGGTCTCAGGTCTATGGAATTCCTTTCATTCTTAGCGTAAGCCATCTTAAAATTGTATTCTTAAGATTTTGAGCACCGTTTCAGCATGCTTGCAGTTTTATCCTTTTTTTCCCTTTAACTGTTTAAGGATGTAGTCCTTTAATTTCAAACTTCTAGCCAGCAAAAGATAAAAAAAATCCCCATCCTTTACAAGGTGCTGGGGTTTGCTGTATTTAAAAAAATAAAGGATTGCAGTCTGGCTTGTCCCAGTGTCGGACTCCAGTCAGCACACAGCCAGCAGTAGCCCCTAGTTTATTTTCTGAACAGTGGAAATGAGGTGAACATAACCGATGCCGATCTGAAGCAGCTTTCAGAAGTGCCTGTGCTCCTGATGTCTTGGTCCTCCAGACCATCAAACGACTTCAGAGTTGCGTTCTCTACCTTTACTAGAACACGTATCGGCTATTGAGCTTAGGAACTTGTTTAGCCTGTTTAGTATGCCAATATTAGCATGTTCCCATGAGTCTTACATCTGCTGTTGGTTGCAGGAAGATGACCAAGTCTAACAGATCTGGCTTGAGCTTAACTTGTTCTGCTTTGACCTACATTCTGATGGGCTTTGAGAAAAGGCTTAATCTCATTTTTCATTCTTCCTTTAGGGACACTTGTGAATTTTGCCTGAATTGTTTGGGGTTTTTGTCCTCACATCCCAGATCCTGCTATTATTGCAATAAAACTAGCTTCCTAGTATATGCTGTATTGGGTGGTATTTTTATGAAGAGCATAGATAGTGTAGTATTAAAATACACAGGAAGGATGAAGTGTTTGATCCATATTATCTATGGACTTTGGATTTGGAATGCGGCAAATACCTATGGAAGAACAACTTAATAGTTGGACTTTGTGGCTCCAGCAAATTTGTGCTTCTGTGATGAGATGTTCAGCGTTGAAGTAGAACGCAGGCTACGTAACGTTAGTTTTGGTTATCAGGACGAATATTTAGGCAGTTTTCTGGGTTTGTGCCACCTTCTTAAATGAAAATCGCGCGGAACTAAGTATTCAAGGCAAGTCACAAGGTTGGTCTTTGTAAGACATCTTTATAAAAATTGAAAAGACCGATGCAAACAAACAAAAGTGCGTGCCAGCTGCGTGCCGCTGGCCCGGCTGGAAGGGCCGACGGGGACGGCTTCCCTCGGGAGCCACCCACGCGTAGCCGGTCCGGCCACCACGGCAGCAGGGAGCGTCATTAGCGCCGTGCAGCTGATGCCCTCCTCGGAACAGTGTCACCTTAGTGACACACCCGAGACATGCCAGCTTCCGCTGAGACAGCCAGCTGAATTCCAGCTTTCCTTCTCCCCTTTGACCGCACGCGCACGGTGCTCTGCTCTGTGCTTAATTGAGCGGCTTTAATCACGGCCCAGGTGAGAGGTGGTGAGGTAACACCGTCCGGGTATTGCTTTACTGTGCGTCGTCTGCTTCGTAACAAGGAAAAGACGTGCAAAAGTGTCGCTGTTCGCTTACATAAATGGCTTCTCTAATTTTGACCTATTGGATTTTAATTTAAATGTAGTATTTAATTTAGAGTAAACTCCAGTAATGTTAATAATATAATGTTGCCTATTTTAATAAAAGTGTAATACGGTGGTGCACAGTGCCCAAGTATTTAGCTAGACGGTGTAGAGTCCCAAAAAGGAGTATATTCAAATTAAAGGTGCACTGACACTTGGCTGTGAAGATTTTAGGTGCTATTTTAAATAGGAGAGGGGACTGCTTTAATTGTATTTTATAGTTGTATTCTCTTACTGGCAAACACCCTCTACCTGGCAAAGATGTTTATATATTAAAATAGGGATAAGATACCATTTATTAATTACTGTCTCTGATGTCTGGTTTGCCTTGTTTGGGCTTAAGTCGTGTCAGCTGTATTTTTTTCTGAACACAAGGTTGCCATACCTACAGAATTCCTCCCCAAATCCCAACTCTTTCAAAAGTCTGACAGATACAGGTAGATGTTAGCTTTTTCCATCATTTGTTGCAGTTTCATAGAACCTTCCTCCTGAAAGAAGCTTAGGACTAGTTTCACTTCAGTACTTCACATAAACATGTTGCGAACAAGTTACTTCACGGCGCGTACGTATTTCTAGGAATGTGCGAGTCTGTGGTATCGGCATTTCTCTTGCTGATAGAGCCACCGACTTGCCACACTCGATTGTCACTGAAATAAGATCCGCCTGTGTCTCTATTAAGCAATTACAACACTGGCACACCTTCCAGGTGACTGAATTATTACCAGTCCCACTTGCTGCTACACCTGTACCGTCCCCCAGCAACATCTCCTCGCTAAAATTTCAACTTTGCCCCCAAAGAGAAGCCAGCCTTTACTACAAAAAATGTAAAAATCAGTCGCTGGTCTTAACCACACACAGTTCTAAAGTATTTACTAAACAATCGCGTATTTTGATGCTTTAAGTAAGCTGGTGCAAGAAAAACCTAAAAAAACACATTCTCTTCAGTCTGTGGCAGTATTTCGAGCATCGTGCTTGAAGGACAGTAGATGGGTCGTTTGGATTTCTGGGCTTACCTGACCTGTAACAGCTGAAACTGAATTTTCCCTGGTGGTGGTCTTGTGAAGAGGGACTGGAGAGAGGTTTCCCGCTTGGTCCCACCGCTGGGTTCCGGTGGGACGGCGGAGAGCAAGCCAGCCGTTGTGGTGACGTGGCTTTCCCTTCCCATGCCGGCTCTCCCTCTGCGTTTCTTGGAGACCTTTTGACAAGGGGTTGTCCGTCATTTTTAATGTAAAAAAAGTAATTGGCAAGACCCTGGATGATGTGGTGACCGGGAGGCAAAATAACGTTGCAGACGAGTGAGCCGTCACTGTCGGAAATCCTTTGTGCTTGAATGTGGAGTATAATAAGGGGATGTAACCCACAAAGAGACAGGAGAGGGTCCCTGTCTTTTCACAGCACCTATAAATTAACTTTCATCCTCAGAGTGAAGCCATCAAAATATGAAAAAAAACCCCGCATCACTAATTATTCTGCTTCTAAATCTCTTTCCATAAGTATCACATTTGGAAATGCGTTGGTGGGGAGCGTTCACACACCAGGTCTGGCAGAATATTGCTTTTGGGGTAACTTCTTACCCTAACTCCCTGTGACATCCTTCCCGTTTTTACCTGCATCCCTCAGCTAGGTTTGAGAAAACGTTTCAGAGAGACAACTGTGGAGCCAGAAGCTTCATCCTTTTAGAGGGAAAGGAGGACCCTAAAGTATGGTTTATAGCCCTGCTGAAAATTTTCAACTTGAGACTGACTTACTGGGTTTAGTGAAGAAGATGTAGTCAGGCCGGTGACTTAGGAGCCAACAGACCGCATCCAAAAAACAACCCGTCTCCGGAAATGTGGAAAACTACAGATCTTGAGGCTCGTTGGCATTAGGCTGCTATAGAAAACCTAGAATTTTGGATCTTTTGGTAGCTTGCAAAGGTTGTTGATATACCACCCCCCCTTAGGCAGACGTGCAGGGGGGCAGATTAACAGAGCAAAGAAATATAAGGGTGAGGACAGCATTCAGTGAGCTGCCTCTGCCGGAGGCCAGGAGAAAACCGGTGTTTAGTTGGAAAACCACACCAGGGGTCTGCAAGTGTGTTAAAGGGGTCGGGAATTTAAAAAAAAAAGAAAAATTCAGAATTTCCTCTGCTATTAATTGGGTCTAAAATAATTTACCTGCTGAGCTAAAGATCTGGTGAACATGGCTTCAGAAAGCCCTTCTAACGAGTTTTCTGTCGGGAGGGGAGCAGGGCTACTCCCCGAACGCCACTTTTCCGTCCCACCCGGCAGCGGTA
>NW_010521725.1:0-202 GCF_000687285.1 Phaethon lepturus
GCTTTGTGTTTAACCCGGGCGCTCTAGCCAAAGGGTAACTGATTAGATATCAGACTCTCTTATCGTGTTCCAGGGCACAGACAAAAGCTAGAAGACCAAGCCAAACCCTTCACCGACCGCTACGGGGAGCTGGAACGGCTGCGCCAGTCCATGAGAGTCACCCCAACAACACCCCACCCCCGCGGATCCCTCAGCCCCCCAA
>NW_010521725.1:387-1714 GCF_000687285.1 Phaethon lepturus
CCCGGCCAGGCGAGCTTCCCTCTGGATGGTATTTTAGGGCTGGAGTCCAGCTCCCCCCTGGGTAAGGAGCCTTGCCCGGGGGACAAGCCAGGGACGGGTTTGGTTGGGTTTCTTGACCCCGGAAGCCTTTTTGCACCCGTTAAATGAGCAGGCAGCGGCCAAAGCCTGAACCCGGGTGATTTTGCTGCGTGCACCATTACACGTGGGGTCCTAGGAAAAGCTGAGCAGCTCCAGGAGGAACGCGCGGGAGATCAGAGCAACGTACTTTGAAGCCAGTAGCTTCTTTGACATGAAGGCACCCGCGAAGACGGTTAAGCATCAACTAGAAAGGGTGTATTATACTTTACATGCTAATCCAAATGGTTTCTTATCTCGTTGCATTGTGTTTATGCCAAGTCTGGTGATCCATCACCCAACTCCAGCATAATTCCCCACACGTATGCACACCTGCATGGGCGCACGCGTGCGCACACACACACGCAGAGGCTTTGCTCTTCCCATATTTGCCATCAGCGTAGCTGAAGCCCTCGGGCGTTCCCCGTGAATCTGCATCATAGCTTGTTGCCAGGAAAAAGGTAGGAATCGCCACCAGAGTTACTCGAGAGAGGTCGGTCTGCTGATTCCCGTGGCTCTGAATTTCAGCCCCAAACTAAGCGCTGCGCGTGCGAAGACCCGGCCGCCGTGGCTGCTCCGGGCTCGCCGCACGTCCTAGCCAGATGCCACCACGACGTATTAAGAGAGACCCTTCTCCCGTCCGCACGGGAAACGTGCCCCTTCTCTGTGCGTTTCTCACCTCGGTGTCGTTTTCCTTTGAAAATCATCAGCAATACTAACAGGGATTGGAGGGATAGTATTTAACCTGTTTGCATTTTGAGTTTTGGTGACTGGAAGGTTTCACACTGAAAAGTTTCTGAAGCCTTTACGCTGCGTTTTCAGAAGTGACGTAGATGTTTGAAAACCTCAGTGTCATTGGCAAAGAGGGTGTCTCGGGCGCAAAAACATGTTTCAAAACGTTACCTGAACTGTAAAAGCTGCCCCGCTCCTCCCAACCCAAAATTACACTGAAAATTTAATTTATTTCTCATTGAAATGCAAATCTTTATGCTTGGAATTTTCATTGATATTAGCGCGGCTTATGAGAAAAACCCGGGCATTTTGTGTAGGATTATCGTTTGATTTTTGTTAAAAAAGGCAAGAGGGAGAGAAAGAGTTTTATAGGCTCGTCTGATTGGCTGCATAAGAAAGAAAGAGATTCTTGGGGGAAGAAAAAAAGATGTGTATTTTAAATTAGCCCAGTCCCCTGTGGTGCCAGAAACCCAAAGAGCGT